>NW_025342322.1:0-2157 GCF_016433145.1 Gracilinanus agilis | reverse complement strand
TGGACCAGACTTATGGATATTTTCTAATATTTCACATGATTGATTTCGGAATCCTTAAATTGAATGAGGCTTAAATTGTGTGGAATTTAAAAATCAAGCCTTTACTATTATCTGCAGTCTGAAAGGTAGCAGACAAGTATTTTTCCATAAAACAAAAATTAAATTTTTGTTCCCTTTTCCTTTATTTTTAATTGAAATTTTTATTTAATTAATTAATTTAGAATATTTTTCCATGGTTACGTGATTCATGTTCTTTCCTTCCCCTCCAACCTACCCACCCCTCCAGCCGAAGCGCAATTCCACTGGGTTTTACATGTATCATTGATCAAGATTTATTTCCATATTATTGATAATTGCTCTAGGGTGATCATTTAGATTCTACCTCCTCAATCATATCCCCATCAACCCATGTTAGCAGACAAATTCTAAAGGTCCTTTGTAATGTTAAAGACTGACCCTTGCATTTGTATAACCTGGTGCCAGTGTGCCAGAAAAAAGAAGGTTTCGGGTGAGCTTCTTTCCTGGGCAGCTGGTGGTATTATTGTGTTGCCTTCTATTCCTTTTGGTTGTCAGTACTATGTTATAACTTCTGATGTGCCACCTGTTTGATTGACATCCTGCAACCCCCTGGCTACAATCCTCAATAAAATCAGTTCAGCTCACTCACTTCCTCTCCCTGAACTGCTGAGGAGGAACTGACAGGGTGACATGATGCTGAGGATCTCTGTGCCTCTTTATGTGTTTCTTATATGTATGTCCTTTCTCCCTTAATATATAACCCTTCCACCCATATTCTCCCAGCTCTTGGCTTCCCTTCAAGGTACTTAGACCCATGCAAGAAGATTGTGCAGTGGTTGGACTGCTTCATTCTTTTTTTTTTTTAATATTTTATTTTTTTAGAAAAATTTTCCATGGTTACACAATTCTTGTTTTTACTTTCCCCTTCGCCCCCCTTCATACCCCCATATCAAATGCACATTTCCACTGGTTTTAACATGTGTGATCAATTAAGACTTATTTACATATTATTGATAGTTGCATTTTGTGTGGTCCTTTAGTGTCACATCCCCAACCATGACTGCATCAAACCATGTGTTCAAGTGGTTGTTTTTCTTCTGTGTTTCCTCTCCTACAGTTCTTCCTCTGAATGTGGATAGTGTTCTTTTCTATAAATCCCTCAGAATTGTCCTGGGTCATTGCATTGCTGCTAGCACAGAAGTCCATTACATTCTATTTTACCACAGTGTATCAGTCTCTGTGTACAATGTTCTCCTGGTTCTGCTCCTTTCACTCTGCATCAATTCCTGGAGGTCTTTCCAGTTCATATGGAATTCCTCCAGTTTATTTTTTTGAGTACAAAAGTATTCCATCACCAGCATATACCACAATTTGTTCAGCCATTCCCCAATTGAAGGGCATATTCTCATTTTCCAGTTTTTTTGCCACTACAAAAAGTGTAGCTATAAATATTTTCATACAAGTCTGTTTATCTATGATCTCTTTGAGGTACAAACCCAGCAATGCTATGGCTGGATCAAAGGGCAGGCAGTCTTTTAGAGCTTTTTGGGCATAGTTCCAAATTGCCAGCCAGAATGGCTGGATCAGTTCACAACTCCACCAGCAATGCATTAATGTTCCAATTTTGCCACATCCCCTCCAGCATTCATTACTCTCCCCTTCTTTCATTTTAGCCAATCTGCTAGGTGTAAGATGGTACCTCAGAGTTGTTTTGATTTGCATTTCTCTAATTATTAGAGATTTAGAACACTTTCTCATGTGCTTATTGATACTTTTGATTTCTTTATCTGAAAATTGCATATTCATGTCCTTTGCCCATTTATCAATTGGGGAATAGCTTGATTTTTTATACAATTGATTTAGCTCCTTGTATATTTGAGTAATTAGACCTCTGTCAGAATTTTTTGTTATGGGGCAGCTGGGTAGCTCAGTGGATTGAGAGCCAGGCCTAGAGATGGGAGGTCCTAGGTTCAAATCTGGCCTCAGACACTTCCCAGCTGTGTGACCCTGGGCAAGTAACTTGACTCCCACTGCCCACCCCTACCACTCTTCCACCAAAGAGCCAATACACAGAAGTTAAGGGTTTTAAAAGAAAAAGAATTTTTTGTTATAAATATTTTTTCCCAGTTTGTTTTTTCC
>NW_025342321.1:0-1555 GCF_016433145.1 Gracilinanus agilis | reverse complement strand
CCAACACATCACAGCAGCAAGAGGTAGAAAGAAAAACACCATTTAAAATCACCCTAGACAATATAAAATACTTAGGAATCTATCTGCCAAAACAAACACAGGAATTATACGAACACAACTATAAAACACTTTCCAAACAAATAAAACAAGATCTAAACAATTGGAAAAACATTGATTGCTCATGGTTAGGATGAGCTAACATAATAAAAATGATCATTCTACCCAAATTAATTTACCTTTTTAGCACCATCCCTATGAAACTACCAAAATACTTTTTTTACTGTATTAGGAAAAACTATAACAAAGTTCATTTGGAATAACAAAAGATCAAGAATATCAAGGGAAATAATGAAAATAAATGTAAAGGAAGGTGGCCCAGCAGTACCAGATATTAAACTATACTATAAAGCAGCAGTCATCAAAACAATATGGTACTGGCTAAGAGATAGAAGGGAGGATCAGTGGAATAGACTTGGGGTTAATGACATCGGTAGGACAGTTTATGATGAACCCAAGGAGCCCAACTTTTGGGACATGAATCCACTATTTGGCAAAGACTGCTGGGAGGTTTGGAAGACAATATGGGAGAGATTAGGTCTAGATCAACATCTTACACCCTGTGCCAGGATGGATTCGGAATGGGTGAATGACTTGAATGTAAGGAGGGAATCTATAAATATGTTAAGTGAACACAGAATGGTGTACCTGTCGGATCTCTGTGAAGGGAAAGATTTTGAAACCAAGCAAGAGTTGGAGAAAATTGCAAGGTGTGGATTAGGTGATTATATTGAGCTGTAAAGCTTTTGTACAAATGGAAACAATGTAGTCAGGATCAGAGGGGAGGCGACAAGTTGGGAAGGAATCTTTATAGCAAGGGACTCTGACAGGGGTCTGGTTGCTCAAGTATGCAGGGGGTTGGGTCAATTGTGTAGAGAATCAAGCCATTCTCCAATTGATGGATGGGCAGGGGACATGAGTGGGCAGTTTTCAGATAGAGAAATCAAGGGTATCAGTGGGCAAATGGGAAGATGTTCTAGATCTCTAATAATTGGAGAGACACAGGTCAGGACAACTCTGAGGTATCACCTCACACCTAGCAGATTGGCTAAAATGAAAGAAGGAGAGAGTAATGAATGCTGGAGGGGATGTGGCAAAATTGGGACATTAATGCATTGCTGGTGGAGTTGTGAACTGATACAACCATTCTGGCTGGCAATTTGGAACTATGCTCAAAGGGCTATAAAAGAATGCCTGCCCTTTGGTCCAGCCATACCATTGTTGGGTTTGTACCCCAAAGAGATCATGGATAAACGGACTTGTGCGAAAATATTTATAGCTGGGCTTTTTGTGGTGGCACAGAACTGGAGAAGGGGCATATGTCCTTCAATTGGGGAATGGCTGAACAAGTTGTGGTGTGTGCGGGTGATGGAATACTGTTGTGCTGGAAGGAATAATGAACTGGAGGAGTTCCAGGTGAACTGGAAAGACCTCCAGGAACTGATGCAGAACAAAAGGAGCAGAGCCAGAAGAACATTGTACACAGAGACTGATATTC
>NW_025342320.1:0-1670 GCF_016433145.1 Gracilinanus agilis | reverse complement strand
AGGAGGAGGGAAAGGATGGAGGAAAGAAGGAAGGAAGAAAAAGAAAGAAAGAAAAGAGGAAGGAAGGAAGGAAGAAAGAAAAGGAAGAAAGGAAGGAAAAAGGAAGAAAAGAAAGAAGGAAGAAAGAAATGCCTACAGGTAGCACGTCTACCTTGGGATGTACTATAATAGTTATCTCCCTATTGTGAGGATAAAATAAGATAATATTTATAGAGTGCTTTGCAAATCTTAGAACATTCTACTATGTTTTATATAGTAATATATATTATATAATATATATGTATGTGATATAGATTATATAATGTATGATAGAATTCTATAATAAATACTCATTATTTGGAGCCTGACTTGGTCTTCCAGGGGTGAGTTTTCCCTCACAGCTAAGGTGAGCCCCCAAAGGCAGCTAAGGATTCCAAGAGGGGACTGTGTGGAGGAGTGCCTCCTGGTGACTGACCTGGCCACACAGCTGCTAAGTATCAGAGTCAGAATTCAAACCCAGGCCCTCAGATCCCCAAACCAGTGCTCTTTTCCAGAGTCCACGGTGAGAAGTTACCAATGATCTAGTATTAATTGCCCCCATCTTTTCTCTCCCCCACACTTGGATTCCCTTAGCCGGAGCTGTTGGACATGTACACTGTGAACCTGCACCGCATTGAGAAGGACGTCCAGAGGTGTGACCGGAATTACTGGTACTTCACCCCTGCCAACCTGGAGAAACTTCGCAACATCATGTGCAGGTAACTCAGGCTGGGGGATTCAGGGAGGGCAGGTAAGACGTGCCAGCTCACTTGGGAGCCCCCAGATTTCAGTGGGTGGCTCTGGCTGCCATCATTCAATTCCATAAACATTTATTAAGCCCCAACTATGAACCAGGCGTTTTGCTAAGATCTAGAGACACAAAATGATACAAAACAAAAGAGAGTCCCAGCCCTCAAGGAGCTTCCAATCTAATGGGAGAGACAACATGCAAATCTATACACACCAGCAAGTTCTAGGCAGGATAAATAGGAAAGAATGAGCAGAGGGCAGGCACTGGAATTAAGAGAGGTGATGGGAGGCTTCCTCTAGAAGGTAAGATTTTAGCTGGGTCTTGAAGAAAGCCAGGGCGGTTAGTAGGCAGAGCAGAAGAGGGGGAGCATTCCTGGCATGGGGGAGAGCCAGAGAGAGTGCCCAGAGCAGAATGAGTCTGACAAAGGCTGTTGTGAAATGGTATCCCATCTCACTCCTGCCACTTCCTTGCTGTCATTTAATTTCCTCCAATCTCATTTTCCCTATCTGTGAAAGTGATGTTATTACTAGTTGCATTATTACATGGCCACTAAGTGGCATAGTGGATAGAGCTCTGGACCTGGAGTCAGGAAGATGGGAGCACAAATCCAGCCTTAGGCATTTATTAACTCTGTGACCTTAGGCAAGTCGGTGCCCTGTGGATAGTCCTCTGAACCTGGGGTAAAATCTAGCTTCAGACACTTATTAGCTGTGTGACCCTGGGCAAGTCATCCAACCTCTTTCTGCCTCAGTCTCCTCAAATATAAACTGGGGGGTAACAATAGTATCTCTCCATTGTGAAGATAAAAAAACATGTAAAGTGCTTTGCAAATCTTAAGGCATTATATAAATACTATTATTATATAGTAATATATTACACATATATAATCTATATATTATAT
>NW_025342319.1:0-1473 GCF_016433145.1 Gracilinanus agilis | reverse complement strand
CTATAAAAATGGAATTAGGAATTTATGCACTGTGCCATTTATAGGTTTACTGCAAGACTAGAAATGTCAATACATACTTCTCTATGTTATGAATATGTTGCTTTTAACCTTTTCAAAGAATTTTAGCAACTGAAGAAATAATTCTCATATGAGATGATTTTGCCACAATAGATTTTAATCCCAAATTATTATATTAAGTGTACATGTGGAAAACTCCCTTTAAAAAAGGACAAGTCCTATAGAAAGTGGAACAAATAGACTGCCTTTTGTTCTGCTAACCATATTTTCTAAAATGGTGATATGTGAGCAAATTTGACATGTGCTCCATTCTTTTCTCTTTTCTCATCACCTACTGAGGCAGCATAATAGAGTGAAAATAGCACAGGGACTTTTAAAGCCAGGACTTTTAGATTCTGGACTGACTTTCACATTGGCTACTTGACTTCAGCTATCTTCTCAATAGCTTCATTATTTCCTGGTTCAGAAACCATGCCCCAACTCTCCTTTCCCACTTCTGGAAACACAATCCAATTAATACTGCCATTACTCTTGGAAAGGATGCATCAATTTTCTTTTGGTCTATACCCACTAAAATAGTAATTTTCCAAACCAATATACTCCACCCAGGCACCATTCTCTTTTTATGTCATCTTTCCCTACTAGGATATAAATTCTTTGAAAGCAGAGAATGTTTGCCCTCAGTCTTCACTTTTATTTTCAATTACTGAATATTTAAGTGCTTATTACATGCCAGGCACTGTATTAAGGGCTGAGGTTACAAAGAGAGGGAAGACAGTTCTGGCCCTTGAGGAGCTTATAATCTAAGGGAGGAGAGAACAAGCAAACAAACAAATATAAAGCAAGCTATATATAGTACAATAAGAAATAATTAATAGAGGGAAGGGATTAGAATTAAGAGGGATTGAGGAAGGCTTTTAGGAAAGGACAGTATTTTAGTTGGAACTATAAGGAAGCTAAGGAGATCAGAAGAGAGAGGATGTTCCAGGTCTGATGGATAGCCAAAGTGATGAAGTGACTTTTGTTTTCATGTCCCCAATGTTTAGCATAGTAGTTTGCATATAGTAAGCCCTTTTTAAAAATTTCTTCTTCCATTCAATCCAACACCCTTAAGCCTCCCATTTCCCAACCTACAAATTGGGATGCTACCTAAAATTCCTACTTCACAAGTTTGTCATGAGCAATGTATCTGATAAGCCTAAAGTGCTACTAAATATTTTTTTCATTAAAAATCACATTCCACAAGCAAAATTTATCCACCCAAAGTTCTAGAAAAGTTTCTAGGCAATTCCCTTCATTATAAATTAAACATTAAGTGACATTTTGACTACTTTCCAAATAGCCATTGGACAGTTGCTGTGAGTTGGTAACATTCCCTTGGATTTGTAATTATATATGTATATACGTATACACATATATTTATATATATATATATATATATATACACACATACAC
>NW_025342318.1:0-1477 GCF_016433145.1 Gracilinanus agilis | reverse complement strand
TGTGCTGTGGATTTCTCTACAGCCAAATTTATTTTTCGATCCTAAAGAGTCTTCCTCCACAAGGTCTTTTATATTTTCTCTGTTCTTTCCACATCCATTTCCAGTTCTCTAGTCAAGGTCATTTTCAGCCCGATGACTAAGCTGACTTGCTACTGACACAATCCTCCCCTTGATTCCATGATCCATTTGTGAATCTTATGCAAACTCCCAAAAATGATATTTATTTATTCACTATAGTTATTGTCATGACAGTTTTCCTAAAAAAAAATCATAGTGAGTTTTTGCTCAGCATAAGAGATAGCAAAATTCATTTGATTATTCAAGGCCCTTTATCACCCTTTCCTTTTTAAAAAATACTAAAACAATTAAAAAAAAAACACTCATCAGTTTTGCCCTTTTCTGCCTCAGCCTATCTAATTTGTATCCTTTCCCTCTGACCTGTTCTGAAAATTCCTAAATGCCTGCTTTCAGTCTTTTCCTCTCATTCCTTCCCCGGATATAAAACTCCTCTCTTTCCTGATCGAATCCTCACCAATCACTTCCATTAATTCCTGATATAAAACTTGCTTTCTCTGAGACTTAAAAGATTAACTCTGCCTCACGACTTCCTTCACTGTCTCATTTCTCGCACGTTCGGTTTTATTGTATGGGATGGAAATGTGATTAGCTGAAACTCTTAATTTTTGATTTGTACAGTACTTGGCTTTTATGAGAAGGAGATAAAGCACAAAAACACAAACTGATGTTCAGAATGTAGGAGGCCAAGACAAACCAGCCATGTTCTGGGATCGATACCCATTCAGCCTAATTTACATTCATCTACATCTACTGGGTCATAGAATGGGAGGGAGGGAGACAGAGATGGGGCCTGGGATTGCGCTGATGATAAGAAGCTCCCCAAGTACTTACAATCCTTTTGCCAATACAAATCAGAAGCTTCTTCAAATCTCACAGCTTTAGAGAGCTGCCAAGGGCCATGATGGAGGATCGTTCTATCTTGGGGCACCATTTGTCTGATTTTAATCACCCTCAAAATAAAAGCAAAATTACTGTCATGCTTATTAAATATAATAAGAATATCTACTCCTAGATTTTAAAATCATTTGATCCTTAAAAAAGGCAGTTTCAATGATTTTTCATTTTTGGGATGAGAAATTAAGTGATTTGCCCAAGATCACATAGATGGTGCATGTTTGAGTGGGATGTCTATCAAGGTCTTTCTTCCTCCATGATTAATCACTGTGCCAACTTGGCAGTAGATGGCACGGTGGATAAATTGCTTGATCTGGAGTCAAATTAGGTTTCCAAACTGGCTAGCTGTGTGACCCTAAGCAAGTCACTTAATCTTTACTTGAGTTTCCTTAGCTCAGTGATTCCCAAAGTGGGCGCCACTGCCCCCTGGTGGGTGCTGCAACGATCCAGGGAAGCGGTGATAGCCACAGGTGCATTTATCTTTCCTATTAATTGCTATTAAAAT
>NW_025342317.1:0-1521 GCF_016433145.1 Gracilinanus agilis | reverse complement strand
AAAGGTATTCCATGAATAATTTATTTGTGAATTGTTAATGGTGACATTACAAGTGGCTTTTTCCTGTGATGTAAAACTCTGTCCCTTTCAAATATTGACCATCATAAAGAGGAGTGACTAATTTCTTTGCTCCATTAGAAGTGAAGTTTCTGGTTCCGGGTTAAGATGGCGGCAGAGTAAGAAGCAGCTCTTAACGTCTCCTGACCAAAACACACAAAACTCCTCAAGGGGACATAAAAACAAGTCCAGACAAACGGAGGAGCCCCACAACAGGGCACAGAGTGGAAGGTACGTGGAATCAAGGCATTTCCACACTATAAAGGGGTGAAACAGCTCTCATTAAATCGTGGGCTAAGCAACCACCCCACCCCCATCCCCTCCACACACAACACCTATAGCGCCAAAGCCAGCTAAAAAGAAATAGAGCAAGTTTGGGGCACACATCAAGTCATTGGCAGCTCTGTGGACTGTTCCTGAGAGCAGCAAGATTTAGGACCTTAAAAAGCTAAAGAAAACACATAAACACTGAGTGCAGGAGCAGGGCGCAGAGAGCAGATGCAGGGCGCAGAAGGCAGGAGCAGAGCGCAGGCTCGGGCGGAGGCGTGAGTGGAGGCAGACACAGCCGCAAGCTAAAGCTCTGAAACCCTGAATGGGAACCAGTGCAGATGGGTATACAACTGTGGAAGCAGCTCCCTGAGACTTGTAAAGAAACCTCTGGCAGAGGATCAAGCAAGGGGGTAAACCAGGGGGCTTGACCTTGGAAAAAACCAGAACTCAGACCTCAGGAGCCAAAAGACCGTGGACAGACCCTGAGCGTGAGGATAAACCTGAGAAGCTACTGGGCTAATGATGGCTACCCAGTCTCAGAAAGTTCAGAAGAGAAAGATTAACAACAAGAAAAAGAAGTCTTTAACACTCGACAACTTTTACACGGAGAAAATGCAGGCAACCGAGCAAACAGAGGAGGAGAATAAACAAGCATATGGACCCTCCTCAAATAAGGAAAACTGCTCACAAACTATGGAAGAGTTCAAAACTGAGATTTTGAGGAAAATGTAAGAGATCTGGCAAGAAAATAACAGTTTAAAAGGTAGAAACTTGCAATTGGAAAGTGAGGCTCAGAAACCAAATGAACTGATAAGCAAATTGAACACCAGAAATGACCAGATTGAAAAGGAATACCAGAAGATTATGGCTGAAAACCAGAAGATTATAGCCGAAAACCAGAAGATTAGAGCCGAAAACCAAAAGATCATAGCCAAAAACCGAAAGATTATAGCCAATCCCTAAAGGCTAGAATTGAGCAAGTAGAAGCTAATGATCTCTCAAGACAACAAGAGCAAATAAAACAAAGTCAAAAGACTGAAAAAATAGAAGGAAACATGAAATATCTCAATGAGAGAGTGACAGACCAAGAAAACCCGTCTAGAAGAGACAATATGAGAATAATTGGTCTTCCAGAAAAACCAGAAATTAATAGAAACCTGGACTCCATACTAACAGAAATTATTCAGCAAAATT
>NW_025342316.1:0-6376 GCF_016433145.1 Gracilinanus agilis | reverse complement strand
GTAGATTTTTGACTATTAATGGGATCTGGCTAATTCTATTTACACAATCCCCCCTGATGATCATTGGGTGCCTAGTCACCCCAAGTGATCAGGTTACACAAGCATCTTCTACCACAAAGGTCCTTCTAACTACAATAGTTAGAGATAAAAGGGAAATGGAAAAGAGAGAAAGCAAAACCAATGTTTTGCTAAGCGCGTTGACAAGAAACCAATTGGGGGCAGTCCCCAATCAGCATAACATGTACAATTAAGGTAACTGTTCAAAAACCCATCAGTCCATTCATTAGTACCCAAAATTCATTCTGGATCACTTGATGCAACAAAACCCCATCAGTTCAATCAATTGCAACCCAAAGTTCATTCTGGATCTCTTGATTAAACGTAGGTTCTTCAGGCATCTCTCTGCAAACAGTTCATTCTCTGGATTAAGGAATCAGCAAGTTTCTTTCCCTGAGAATTTTCTCAAACAAAACCAAAATTTTATCTTGAATATAATAAAATACGATTAATCTTGGATTTTATAAAAATACAATCCCCCCTGACGTGGGTATTTAGAAAGAAATACCCAGATCAGCTCAATATATACAGTTGAGTCATGGGGTTTGTATGAGTCAATTCAAAAGAAAAAAGAAAGAAAAAATATAAAAATCAACAGAAGAAAATTGAAGCTTTTGAAAAAGAAAGGCATTAAAATCAAAATCAAATATCAAAAGTTATGTACATAAAAATTTTGAAGAAAACAAAATAAAATTATAACAGGCCCTTGTATTAGGGTCTCATCAATTATAATTTCCATCCTACTAGTCTGTAGGATACAATGCAGTAATACTGCACTTAGCCATTTGCAGTTAAGACTACAGGAAGTTGCCATTCTATAAGAGAGAAAAAAGGACCAGATTTAAATGCAAGGGAAGCGTCTGTCATTCCCTTTACTCTCAGGAGTATATGGGTGAGCCAAATAATAGCCAACCTGCGGTACCTGACTGGCAGTGTAGTTCGGAGAGTCCTACGTCTTAACATATGTTAAGCATCGCAGCTTCGATTCTTACACTGAGTTCAAGTCCTCAGTGTTGGCGTGGGAGTACCTCAATCCCACCTGTATATGTGTGACCTCTTTAACCTCGTGCTCCTTGGCACTGTGCAGATGTTCTCAGAAATCCCATTGGATTTGTCGGTCGGTCTTCATGACCTTGTGCTTTCCTTAGCACCATGAATAGCTCATGTGTTCCCTTCTCCTGGAATTAGATAGAAGCATTAATCACAGTCCCATAACATTTAACAATATATGGCAAGTTCTTGGAGTCTACACCTTGTGAGTAAGCATTAATATTACAGCAATTATATATATATTAAAATTATAGCATTGCAAAAAATGAAAAAAATTAAGTGATTATATGTACTCAAGTACAAGAAATGAGAAAAAAGACAAAAAAAATATCAATTATTCTATTAAAAGATATTAGGAAATCAATAAAAAAATTAAAATAAATTCAGGGAAAGAATCAAGACAAACCAATGATTCCAAATTAACATCCATGAGTCCATGAACTGTTATCTCCAATGCAGGTAACAGGAAACAGTCAATCAGGTTCAATAGAAGATGCCCTCTTTACATGTGAGCAATGAATCCAAGAGTCCTTTTCTCCGATCTTTATAGCTGTTGGGGTGGTTATTAAAATTTCAAACGGGCCATCCCACGAAGGCTGGGTTGCCCCAGTGCGCTGGAAGTTCTTTATATACACTTTGTCTCCTGGATTCAGGTCGTGAAGTGAAAAGTCTATTGGTCCTGCTTGTACTGCAGTTCCAGATTCATGGAGTTCGCGCAGTCTGTGTTGCAATTCCTGTATATAGGAAGCAATAGAAGTATCTCCTCCTAATAGTGATGTATATGCAGGAGAAAAAGGTTTAGCCTGTATAGGAGGATGTCCAAAAAGCATCTCATATGGTGAGATGTGTAGATCTTCCCTAGGTCTGCTTCTAAGATAAAATAGAGCTAGAGGGAGAATTTCAGGCCATTTTAGATGTGTCTCAGTACATAATTTGCCAATCATGGTTTTAAGTTCTCTGTTCATCCGTTCAACTTGGCCTGAGCTCTGGGGGTGATATGGTACATGGAATTTTGGAGTTATCCCCAGGCATGAATATATTTCAGATAAAACTGAATCAGTAAAGTGACTCCCTCTGTCCGAGTCAATATGTGCAGGCAGACCAAAACGAGGAATAATTTCTTTTAAAAGCACCTTGGCAACAAAGGCTGACGTGGCTCGGGCAGTAGGAAATGCTTCCGGCCACCTGGTCAGTTGATCCACTATGACCAGACAGAATTTATATTGTCCAGCCTTTGGCATTGTTATGAAATCAATTTGTAGGTGCTCAAAAGGTGTGTAAGCCAATGGACGCCCACCAAAAGCCTTGCCACGAAAGGCGTGTTGGTTATATGCTTGGCAAGTAGGGCAAGCTGCACACACTTTAGAGGCTATAGTGGTTATGCCAGGAGCTATCCATACTCTCTTGACAGAGTCCACGATGCCCTGGGTACCAAAATGACCATTTTTATGAATAGGTTGGCAAATTTGGCGATAAAAGTGTCTAGGGAGCAGGGGTTTTCCTTCAGAGGACACCCATACTCCATTTATCTGTTTGGCTTTAAATTTCTGCTTCCATTTTGTTATTTCCTTCTCATCGTAGGAAAGTGATAAATTTAAGTCATCAGTGGTTGTTAATGTTAAAATTAATTCAGGCCCTTCTATTGCTGCTAGCTTTGCAGCAATATCTGCCCGATTATTTCCCTTAGAGACAGGGTCAGTGCCACCTGTATGAGCAGAGCAGTGAACTACAGCTAGGGCTTTAGGTAGTTGGAGAGCAGAAAGAACTTCATTAATAATTTTTGCATTAGCTATAGATTTTCCAGCTGAGGTTAAAAATCCTCTCTGGAGCCATAACATACCCACTGCATGACATATTCCAAATGCATATCGAGAATCCGTATAAATTGTAGCCTTTTTATCTTTGGCAATTATACATGCATGTTTTAGAGCCATGAGTTCTGCGGCTTGAGCACTTAGATTTGAGGGCAGTGAAGCTGACCATACAGTGTTAAATTCTGTAACTACAGCAGCTCCAGTGTAGCGTATGCCATCCCTCATAAATGAAGAGCCATCAGTAAATAAAACTAGATCAGGATTCTCTAAAGGAGTGTCCAGGAGATCGTCTCGAGGCTTTTCAGCCATGGACACTAGTGTTTCACAATTATGTAAAGGTTCTTCTGAAACTGGTAAATCTGGAAGTAAGGTGGCTGGGTTAAGGGTTGTACAACGTTTTAAAGTAATATTTTCATTATTTAGCAAGGTTATTTCATACCTTGTAATTCTCTGATCAGAAAATGCCTGTGTTCTATGTCTTAGCAGTAATGCTTCCACTTCATGTGGGCACATAATTGTTAATGGGCATCCCAATACTAGATCAACAGTTTTCGTCACTAACAGAGCTGTGGCAGCTACACCTCTAAGGCATGGTGGTACACCTGCAGCTATAGGATCTAGCTGAGCTGAATAATAAGCAATGGGACGCTGGTATGGTCCCAAAGTTTGGGTTAAAACACCTGAAGCTACTCCTCTATGCTCATGTACATATAAAGTAAATGGTTTGTTATAATCTGGGATGCCTAGAGCAGGAGCAGACAGAATAGCCTGTTTTAAATTCGATAGAGCTAACTTGTGTTCTGGCTCTAATTTAAGTGGTTCAGGGACTGAATCTTTTGTTAATGCTATAAGGGGTTTAGTAATTTCCCCATAGCAAGGGATCCATTGTCTGCAGAAACCTGTTGCTCCTAGGATTGCTCTTAAGTGTTTTTTAGTGGTAGGATTGCTCAATTTTTGAATATTTTCAATGCGCTTAGGGGATATATGTCGTGCACCAGCTGTCAAGATGAACCCCAAATATTCCACTCTGGGGAGACACCACTGCACTTTTTCTTTTGCTATTTTATGTCCTCTTTTATGTAACTCTAAAAGAAGATGTTTACTATCTTCCTGGCATGTTTCAGCATCAGGTGAAGCCAGGAGCAAGTCATCTACATATTTAATCAATTTACTATTTTTAAATATTATATTTTCTGTATCTTGGCTCAAAATCTGTGCAAAAATACACGGGCTCTCACAGTAACCTTGGGGAAGACGCCCCCAGGACCACTGAGAATTATTCCAGGTAAAGGCAAATATATGTCTGGAATTCTCATGAATGGGAATTGAGAAAAAGGCTGAGCACAGGTCCACAACCGTAAAGTAAGTGGCTGTGCTGGGAATAGAAGAAATAATTGTGTTTGGGTTTGAAACCACTTGGTGTCTCTTTATAACATGATTGTTTATAGCCCTTAGATCCTGAACAAATCTATATTGGGGTTTTCCATCTGGCCCTAATTTCGGCTTCTTGACAGGTAAAATAGGTGTATTATATTCTGACTTGCACGGGATTATTATTCCTTGCTCAATTAGTGAATTTATCACTGGGGTAATTCCCTCAATGGCTTCTTTTGATAAAGGGTACTGAGGAATGGAGGGAGCTGGTCCTCCTTTTGTTTTAATCTGAACAGGTACAGCTGATTTAAGTAGGCCTACATCAGTAGAAGATGTAGCCCATAGAGACTCTGGAATATCATCTGGGATTTTAAGAATGGGAGGCTCTTTTACTTCCTGCTCTTCTGAAAGAAGTACAGGGAGTAGGTTTAAAGAGTCCTCTGGCAATTCCAGTGACATAGAACCATCTGGATTGCAAATTATTGTGGCTCTAAGTTTACATAATAGATCCCTTCCCAGTAAATTTGTGGGGGATCCAGGCATTAAAAGAAAGGAGTGTTCTATTGATAAAGGTCCAAGGCTTACCATACGAGGAGAAAGTTCTGGGACCTTTTGAGATGTCCCTGATACCCCTACTACGTTTAGAGAGCCAATAGAATTACAGTTTACATCTGGTTTGCTCACCAGTACTGATCTTGAAGCCCCAGTATCTAATAAACAACCATAACATGAATTACCCACTTTTAGGGTTACATAAGGTTCCTTACTATTTGGGGGGGAATGTATAGGGATAATAGGCATTAGAACATCATGGTCGGGAAAGTCAAAAGTTTCCCTTTCTGATTCCAAAGCCGTCCCTCCCCCCACGCACCTTCATAAAGATGCTTGGGCTCCATGGGCACCCCCCTGAGGGGCATTAGCACCCTGATTAGTTCGGGGGTGAGCTCCACTTGAGATATACTGTTGTGGGGTCATTTGGTATGAGCTATCATCATCCCGAGGTTTATATTTAGTATTCCTATCATGCCTAAAATTATTCCTGGAATTATCATCATTATTATTGCTATTCCTTTTTCCATTGTTATTTCTATAGTTATCTGTTTGCTGGGTATTATTTCTGAAAAAGTTAAAGAAATTCCTACAAGTCATCATTGTATGGCCCTTTTTTGCACAAAAGGAACAGTTAGCATGCTGAGTATTAGATTCTTGGAGAGGGGCTATAATCTCTCCTTTATTTTTTTGGTTTGCTTTTAGCATTTTGATTTCTGCTTTTAAAGTATCTATCAAATCAGTATCATCCTCCTGTTCTCCTTGGCTTCTAAAAACATAAGATGCTGTCTTCCTTAATTCTTCAAGGCTCATTCTATCCCAATTTGGGCAATTTGTCTTAAAATAGTCTTTGACTACTTTGCAGGAATTTTCTACAAATTGTCTACGTACATGTTTTAATTCCCGTTCTATGGTTAAGTCAAGGTCCATATACCTCCTTGCAACCTCAATCAATCTGTCCATAAAATGGGAAGGAGTTTCATCAACACGCTGTTTAGTTTTTTCGAATTTGTCCCACATGTCTTCTGTGTCAGCACAAGCTTTTACAGCTGTTAATGCTTGCCTGCCATCATATAATTTTTTAGTATCTGCTTGAGAGTTGTAATTCCATTTTGGATTTTTATGGGGCCAGTTAGGTGTGTCTTTACTTTTATTACGATTGGCCCAATTAATGATCCTCTCTTTCTCACCATGTGTCAGAAGTGTTCCTAAAACATTTTCAACGTCCTGCCAAGTAGGGTCATAAGTATCAAATATATTTTCTAATGTTTTTAAAACTAGAAATGGTTCTTTCTCAAAACTAGGTGTATTCTTTTTCAATCCAGCTAAATCATCAGGGCTGAAGGGAGTAAAGTGTTTTACAGATACCAGGTCTCCTTCAGTATTAAAAGTAGGTACTTCTCTTAAAGGAAATAGTGTTGTGCTATCTTGAATGGCAGGGAGTGAATGTCCTGCAGCAATAGCAGTATCCCTGATTGTCTGTAGGAGGGGCTGAGGGGTGGGTTGGACAGGTTGAGGAGGCGGGAGCAGGA
>NW_025342315.1:0-1673 GCF_016433145.1 Gracilinanus agilis | reverse complement strand
AATTTGGGAAATGTATAAAACTACATTTCCCATGATCCAACATGGTCTAACTGATTTCCGTCTCCGACGTCTTGACGCAGGGGAGAGCTTAAATCTCGTGGGTTAGGAGGGAGTGGTCTCTTTTGCGAGTAGGCCATGGCCAGGTAGAGACAGGAAACAAAATGGAGGCGGTAGTTTTGAATGCTTACAAGCGCGTGGTCTAATGATTTTATCTATCAGCATGGCTTTAATTAAAATACTAATTTATATATTTATACAAGCCTTTATCATTTTTCATTTTTATAATTTGGCGAACCACACGGGAGTAATTCGAACTTTCAATTTTCTGGATAGTCTAAGAGGAAAAAGCCATGCGGCTCTGGGACCCCGAGTCTCAGAAGCGATTTTTTTTCCTTGCCCAGTCCTCTCCTGATTTTCCCCAGCCTAGAGGCTGTTTTACGGGGAAGAGAGACAATGGTTTTAATTGCCGCTGGGCTGCTAATTATTTTGCTCAATGCCCCGGGCCTGGTGGCCCTTGCTGGCTCTGATAGAATGCTGGAGCCCAGCCAATGTGTCTCTGCCGCTGCTCTCTGCTACTGATCTCCATTCCTACTGGCTATCTCCTGACTTGATCTCCATTCCTGCCGCTGATGCTGCTGATGCTGCTGATGCTGCTGATGCTGCTGATCCTGACCGCTTCCAGCCTAGAACCCCGAGCCCCAACAGCGATGACCTGCCGCCTTTGCTGAGATCGAGACCTCCAGAGACTGCTTCAGCTCTGATGCAAACCATTTGGGTACTATATTCCCCTTTTCCCCTATTTCTAGCCTTCCACGTGTTTCTCTACAGACCTAATTTAGCCACCCACACAAGCTCTATACGTGGGATTTTCTACAATGACCCGACACCACGTGGACCTAGCGTTTACCCTTAATGGGGCCGGATGGCCTATTCAGACTTGCTTGTGATTGAAAACTGAACTCAGGGGAAGAAATATTCACCCCCATACCTGCTCAGAACTTTGAACTTTAAAAAACTCCTAAAACTCAGCAGAACTCAATTAGAAGAACCTTAAATTGAAACCAGGGGTGAACTTTTAAAACCTCAGAACTGAATGAGCTTTATTCTGTTTTAAAAAGACTGTATCTTACTGTATATTGTTAATTACTTTTGTAAATTAATCTTGCTTATTTCGTTGATTTTCCTGTTGCACTGAATCATTTTACACTAATGAAGTTTCTGCTTATGACGTTATTATATTTCCTAATTTACTTAAAGCTGACTTTATCAGAAATAATGCGGTTATATGTACCACCTATGAACATCTTATAGAGCACATGTCTTTAAAATTTATTCTGTCTTGGTAATTGCAAAGAACCTTGAAAGTTTCCATGCTTTAAATATTACCTTGTAATTTTACAAGAGATCTTTTTAACTTTTATTTTAAATCCTTAAGAATTGTTGCCTTAAATGGGTAGAAGCATTCCTACCCAGGATTTTTTAAAACAGGAAGCCAAGGAGCTCCTGTATATTCTTATCTGAGGATGATTATACCAGAAGGTTTCTTTTTTAAATATCACATTTTGCTATGGAAGCAATAACAGCATTTGCCAAGGGTTAAAAGTTGTAACAAGAATATGATTTTGAACATCACTGTTTATTGTTTTAAAATGTGCTATTGGAAATAATGGTAC
>NW_025342314.1:0-1081 GCF_016433145.1 Gracilinanus agilis | reverse complement strand
AAAAACAAGTCCAGACGAACGGAGGAACCCCACAACAGGGCACAGCGTGGAAGGTACATGGAATTGGGGCATTTCCATGTTATAAAAGGGTGAAACAGCTCTCACTAAATCTAGGGCTGAGCAACCACCTACCCCAACCCCCTCCACACACAACACCTATAGTGCTGAAGCCAGCTAAAAAGAAATAGAGCAAGATTGGGGCACCCATCAAGTCATTGGCAGCTTCGGGGCCTGTTCCTGAGAGCAGCAAGATTTAGGACCCCAAAAAGCTAAAGAACGCACACAAACTCTGAGCGTGGGAGCAGGACGCAGAACATGGGCACAGGACACAGAGTGTGGGCACAGGGCGCAGAGAGCAGGAGCAGAGCGCAGGCGCGGTTGGAGGCACGGGTGGAGGCAGACACAGCCACGATCTAAGGCTCTGAAACCCTGAGTGGGGAACCAGTGCAGACGGGTATACAATTGTGGAAGCAGTGCCCTGAGACTTGTAAAGAAACCTCCGGCAGAGGATCAAGAAAGGGGGTCCACCAGGGAGATTGACCTTGGAAAAAACCAGAACTCAGACCTCAGGAGCCAAAAGACCGCCGGACCGACCCTGAGCATGAGGATAAAGCTGAGAAGCTGCTGGGCGAAAGATGGCTACCCAGAACCCGGAAGTCCAGAAGAGAAAGATTAACAACAAGAAAAAGAAGTCTTTAACAATTGACAACTTTTACACAGAGAAAATCCAGACAACTGAGCAAACAGAGGAGGAGAACAAACAAGCATCCGGACACTCCTCAAATAAGGAAAACTCCTCACAAGCTTTGGAAGAGTTCAAAACTGAGATTTTGAGGAAAATGGAAGAGATCTGGCAGGAAAATAACAGTTTAAAAGGTAGAATCTTGCAATTGGAAAGTGAGGCTCAGAAACCAAATGAACTGATAAGCAAATTGAACACCAGAAATGACCAGATTGAAAAGGAATACCAGAAGATTATAGCCGAAAACCAGAAGATTATAGCCGAAAACCAGAAGATTATAGCCGAAAACCAATCCCTAAAGGCTAGAATTGAGCAATTAGAAGCTAATGATCTCTCAAG
>NW_025342313.1:0-1075 GCF_016433145.1 Gracilinanus agilis | reverse complement strand
AAGTTGGGCTCTTTGGGTTTATCATACACTGTCTTGCTGATGTCATTTACCCCAAGTCTATTCCATTGATCCTCCTCTCTATCTCTTAGCCAGTACCATGTTGTTTTGATGACTGCTGCTTTATAGTATAGTTTAATATGTGGTACTGCTAGGCCCCCTTCCTTCACATTTTTTTTATTATTTCCCTTCATATTCTTGATCTTTTGTTATTCCAAATGAAATTTGTTATAGTTTTTTCTAATTCAGTAAAGAAGTTTTTTGGTAGCTTGATAGGTATGGTGCTAAATAGGTAAATTAATTTGGGTAGAATGGTCATTTTTATTATGTTAGCTCATCCTACCCATGAGCAATCAATGTTTTTCCAATTGTTTAGATCTACTTTTAATTTTTTGGAAAGTGTTTTGTAGTTGTTTTCATATAATTGCTGTGTCTGTTTTGGTAGGTAGATTCCTAAGTATTTTATATTGTCTACGATGATTTTAAATGGTGTTTCTCTTTCTACTTCTTGCTGCTCTAGTGTGTTGGAAACGTATAGAAATGCTAATGATTTATGTGCATTTATTTTGTATCCTGCCACTTTGCTAAAGTTGTTGATTATTTCTACAAGCTTCTTAGTTGATTCTCTAGGATTTTTTAAGTAGACCATCATATCATCTGCAAAGAGTGATAGCTTAGTCTCCTCCTTGCCCACTTTGATACCTTCAATTTCTTTTTCTTCTCTAATTGCAACTGCTAGTGTTTCTAGTACAATGTTAAATAATAGAGGTGACAATGGGCATCCTTGTTTTACTCCTGATCTTATTGGGAAGGCTTCTAATTTATCCCCATTGCATATGATGTTTGTTGATGGTTTTAGGTATATACTGTTTATTATTTTTAGGAAAGGTCCTTCTATTCCTATACTTTTCAGTGTTTTCAATAGAAATGGATGCTGTATTTTGTCAAAGGCTTTTTCAGCATCTATTGAGATAATCATGTGATTTTTGTTTGTTAGACTGTTGATATGGTCAATTATGTGGATGGTTTTCCTAATGTTGAACCAACCTTGCATTCCTGGTATAAATCCCACCTGATC
>NW_025342312.1:0-1093 GCF_016433145.1 Gracilinanus agilis | reverse complement strand
GATTATTTAAATATTCTACTTCTTCTTTTCTTAATCTGGGAAACTTGCATTTTGGTAAATATTCATCCATTTCACTTGGATTGATAGATTTATTGGCATATTTGGGCAAAATAGTTGCTAATGATTGCTTTAATTTCCTTCATTGGTCATAGGTTCACCCTTTTCATTTTTGATAATGATTATTTGATTTTTTCCTTCATTTTTTAATCAAATTAACCAATGCTCTATTTTTTTCATAAAACAACTCCTAGTCTTATTTATTATTTCAATGGCTCTCTTACTTTCTGTTTTATTAATTTCTCCTTTAATTGTAAGGATTTCCTATTTAGTCTTTAATTGAGGATTTCTAATTTTTTGCTAGATTTTTTAGTTGCATTCCCAATTCATTGCTTTATTTTATTTATATAAGCATTTAGAGATATAAATTTTCCCCTAAGTACTGCTTTGGCTGTATGCCATGAATTTTGATATGTTGTGTCCTAGTTGTCATTCTCAAGAATGGAATTACTGATTGTTTCTATATTTTGTTCTTTTACCCACCTCTTTTTTAGCATTATATTATTAATTTCTAATTAATTTTTATTTGTCTTCCCATGGGGCTTTATCAATTATAATTTTTATTGTGCTATGATCCAAAAAAGTATGTATTTATTATTTCTGCTTTTCTGCATTTAGTTATGAAGTTTTTATGCTCTTATACAAGGTCACTTTTGTGTAGAAGCCATGCACTGATGAAAAGAAGGTATATTCCTTTCTATCTTTGATCAATTCTATCCTAAGATCTATTGGGTTTAACTTTTCTAAAATTTCATTCACTTCTTTTACTTCTTTCATTTTTATCTTTTGGCTTGATTTTTCTAGATCTGAAAGGAGGGGAAGTTGATGTCCTCCACTAGTATAGTTTTGCTGTTTATTTCTTTCTGAAGTTTATTTAATTCCACTTTAAAAAATTTAAAGACTATACCATTTGGAACATCTATGTTTTTATTGATATTACTTCATTGTTTATAGTACCTTTTAACAAAATATAATTTCCTTCCTTATCTCTTTTAATCATATCTATTGTTGCTTAACTTTGTCTGAGATCATGATT
>NW_025342311.1:0-1164 GCF_016433145.1 Gracilinanus agilis | reverse complement strand
GAAATATAAGAAAAGACCCCCAAAACCTCATTTTCATAAGAATGTCCACCTCATTCAAGTATTCAAATGTAAGTACTTTAGTCATTTTAATCATTGAAGTAGCATCTTACATTTGTGTAACATCTTCATGCTTCTGAGAGGACATTTTGTTTCAATGAGCTTATTTAATTCTCTTTGAGAAAATTCCAAGAAGGACAAGGCTTGCATTATTCCCATCTTATGGATGAGAAAACTGAGTTCGAAGAGGTGAAGCTGCTTGCTCAATGTCCAGTGGCTGGGTTCAGGATTTCACTTTAACTTTGTCTACATAATGTGAAATATACAGACGGAAACAGAAAAAAAAAACTATTTTTAATTTATTTAGGAATTGTTTTCTCAAAATGATGCCCGAAATATGTATGTTTAGAAGCATCCAAATTTATTTTTTTACTTTATCTTCCCCTTTTCCTTTTGTCTGTATGAGCACATTGGAAGAACCAGGAGTCCTGAATGTTTCTTCTGGGAACCACTGTTCACCTGGGCTACCTTCGCTAAGCAGTTTCCATTTTTTCTCTCCTATCAACTAAGGGAACAGACCTGAGTTCAAGTACTGCCTCTTACACTTAATAGCTTTGTAATAATGGGGAAGCCACTGAGCCTCTCTGAGGCCATTTTCATCCTCTAAAATGGAGTAACACAAATTATATAAAATTGTTTTCAAGAAACTGGAATGTAAGCCTTAAAGTACTTAAAGAAATCAAGTATTTAAAAAAGGAAACCTGAAGTCCATCTCCAAAATGGCAGTTAATGCCTCTAAGATTTACTTCATGGGGCTGTGATGAGGAATCAATAATAATAGTAGTCGCTATTTCTGTAGCATTTACTATGTGCCAATCACTGTGCTAAGTGCTTTGCAATGATCTCATTTGATCCTCACAGCATCACTGGGAGATAGAGGCTGTCATTAGCCTCATTTTATACAAGAGGAAACTGAGACAAACAAAGTTAAGTCTTGCTCAGTCACACAGCTACGATACTCTATTTACATTTTAGAGATGAGGAAACTGGGATAGACAGAGTGAAGGGATTTGCCCAGGGACACTCAGCTAGTAGGTGTCTGAGACCAGATTTGAACTCCGATCTTCCTTACTCTAGGTCCAGGGCTTTATCCACTGAATGGAGATG
>NW_025342310.1:0-1073 GCF_016433145.1 Gracilinanus agilis | reverse complement strand
ACTCTGCGAGCATTCTCTGTGGGTGAGCCGTCCTCGGCATTATTATCAATTAGGATTTTAGGACCTCATGGATCACCTCTTTCAATTCCTTCAGCTTACAGATGAGGAAATCGAGGCTCAGGAAAATTCATGCCTCCCCTGCCTGTGATCACCCAAGTGAGCAGGCACCATTCTTTCCACCTTACTGTCACTATACCAGAAGCCACAGGAGAGCCTCCTGCCTTTTTGCTGCTTCTGGATAGTTCACACCTGCTGCTGCTGCTGCTGCTGCTGCTGCTGCTGCTGCTGCTGCTGCTATGAACTTCTTTTTTAAAAAATTACTTTCTGTCCTAATAGAAATTCTGTAAGACAAAAGGGCAAGCAAGATTAAGTGACTTGCCCAGGGTCACACAGCTAAGAAGTATCTGAGGCTGGACTTGAACTCAGGTCATCCTGACTCCACAATGGGCGCTCTATCCACTGTACCACCTATGTGCCCCTGTGTGACCTTAGACAAGTCAATTAAATTCCCTAGACCAGTGATGGGCAAACGATGGCCAGTGGGCCAGATGTGGCCCCCAGAAATGTTCTATCCAGCCTCTTGACATTATTCCTAATCTGATGAATACAATGAGTAGGATACAATACAATGAAACTTCGAAAGAGTTGCCTTAGAAACAGACTGACAGATGAGCATTTCCTTTCCTTTGGCCCCCCTCTTTAAAAAATTTGCCCATCAGGGGGCAGCTGGGTAGGTCAGTGGATTGAGAGCCAGGCCTAGAGATGTGAGGTCCTAGGTTCAAATCTGGCCTCAGACATTTCCCAGCTGTGTGACCCTGGGCAAGTCACTTGACCCCCATTGCCTATCCTTACCACTCTTCTGCCTTGGAGCCAAAACACTGTATTGACTCCAAGATGGAAGGTAAAGATTAAAAAAAAAAGCTTGCCCATCACTGTCCTAGACGATAATCCCATATATTTTCTCTGCCCCTAAGAGGTTAAGTCATCAACCTAGAGTAGGGGTCCCTGAAGTTGTTTTTTAAAATGTTTTTGGCAGCTGTATTTTAATAGGGTTGGTTTCCTTTGTGATCTCA
>NW_025342309.1:0-2017 GCF_016433145.1 Gracilinanus agilis | reverse complement strand
TTAATTAATATGTATATATATTAATTAGACTTTTGAATTTCAGTTACTGAGAATTCTGAACTTCCATTATTCCAATACTATAAATACTAGAACTAGAAAAGTCTCATAAAAGAAATCTTATCCAACCATGGTAAATCTAAATTCCCTGCTAGAGAAAAAAATAGGGGAAGGAAAAATATTTAAAGATTTTTATTTGTTTATTTTTACTGCCTTTGACAGATTCAGGTAGTTTAGTAACTTTCAATTCCTGTGGATAAAGGTCCAGCCATCTCAACCATCTATCAACCAATTGCCACTAAGGGCAGGTGAATCAGTCTACTGAAGCATCACAGTATGCAAGGGAGTGCCAGGAAGCAGCATGTGCCAGACAAGTAAGACCTCCTCACATCAGACCCTGATGAAGACAGCCCAGAATGATGAGTCCAAAGACCTTGGAAATAGGGGGAGTTCCCTAATCACAAGATCTGCTTCCTGACCAATCCCACTTCCATAATTAAGAGAGGAACCATTGCAGAGAAGGGACCAACCTTCTTTATCATAACTGACAGTAGCTACTGATCAAGATATAAGAGACCTGAGAGTGTAAGCACCCTTCCACCCATCCACTCAGACACAGCCTCATGACCACCAGTTTGCAACCAACTGCTGCACAGAGAGTGAGAAAGCCAGCCTAACTGAAGCAGCAAGGCACTTTGGAAGAGACACGGGAGGCAGCATGTGTTGGGAATGTCAAACCACCATCAACAACTACACTGACTACGATCTCCCCTCAGACCCAAATAGAAACAATCCGAGACCCTGAAACTGTTTCCGAAAGCAGATGTCTGAATGACTTCACTAACATCCTAGAAAGTAATCCCAAAGAAGAAATGGTATAACAAATGCACCTGCAGAAATTATGGCTACCATTATTGAAGACCCAGAAAAAGCCTTGCCACCCAAGTCTTTGGCACTATCAGATGATTTAGCATCAGAAATGGACATGATAGGGGCCAATAGGTGGTTCAATAGATTGAGAGTCAGGTCTGGAGTTGGGAGGAACTGGTTCTGTAATAATTAAAATGGGTTTGACAAATATAAGAATTTTTTTAAATTGTTGTGGTCGCCATTTATAATAATTAACTCTTAAGTAAAAAGGCTGTTAGTAGCTTTATTAGCTTATTACAGCAAGGAAGAAATAGTATAGGTGGAAATGTAGGAAGGAGATAGAAAACATTGCCTAACTAAACTCCCTAATTCTGAATCCAAGTGCCTCACCAAAGAGAGCATCCCACTGAAGATAGAAGAAGAGACAAAAGACCAGTGTCTCCTCCAAATGAGTCACCAAAGTTGAACTCCTTGAGCCATCAATGCAGAATCACCACACAGAAGAATCCCTCTTTCATCAAGAGCCACCAATGCAGTAGAAATCCAATGCAGAGATACCAACGCAGAAGTCCTACCTCAGTAAGAGCCACCAAGGCAGCAGAATAAATTCTTCTTTCATTCATTTGAAAAATCTAATTTCTTAACTTGGTAGATTGAAAACACACCCACACATAAGAAATTCTTATAGTTGGTAAGAACAATCTCTTTCAAATAAAATCTCTTCTTCCCCTCCTCCCCCCCAAACAACAGAAGCATCAAAAGGAAAAATTGAAAGAGAGAGGAAAAAAGAAAGTAAAAACATCATTTTGCCTCTGGAGGATTTAAATTTCTAACAGGCAGTCAAATATCAAGAGCTTCAGGCCAATTTAAGTGAAATTAGAGAAAGAAATGTAGGATAAAGGCCTACCTGGATTTATGCTAACCTCTATCTCCTTTGACTTTTTACAGTTGAAAAAAATAAAGAGAGCAACTAGGTAAAGATTATAGGAGACACATCACATGAGTGATTGAGCCACTGTAATACTCTTTGCTGAGCTTTAGGAAATATGAGTAGGAAAAAGCAGTCTTTAGAGGGTTAAAAAAAGCTTTTTTTTCTTTTAAAGTGGGGTGAGGGGTAACTAGGTAGTTCAGTGGAGCATGACCTAGGCCT
>NW_025342308.1:0-1697 GCF_016433145.1 Gracilinanus agilis | reverse complement strand
TGACACTATTGAGAAAATAGTTTTATAATTTTAGCTATAGTTAGTTTGACTAACGTTAAAATAATGGTGTACTCACCCACAGGCAAGGAAAAGTTAACTAAACAAACTAGCCTTCCCGCTCCTAAAACAGTTTGATATCACTAACCAAACATTTTGGTTTCTCTAACAAATATTATTTAGTACTGCAGGGCTGATTGGTGCCTCTTACAAAATGATCTTAGTTTTCTGATCAAACTAAACAGTTTTTTTTATTAGCATCTATGAATCAGGACACAATATTATCTCTATAAAACAAATAAGTGACTTTTCAGGTATATAATTATTTATATAATGTTATGAATGGCATAAAGAGTAGTTCTTAGGAATCAAGGAACTGTAAGAAAATCATAATTATTCACCAAGACAAATAACAACTTTCATTGGCCTAATCTCCCTCTTATCTGTTATACCAACTTTGGCACAAGAATCAATTAACTCCCAATGAATACTTTGAGAGTCTCTGAAAACAGGTGCCATATGAATGGATGGACATTGTTTAACATGAAACATCAAATGAATGATATCAAAGCAATTCAATTAAAAGGAGAGTATTAGGCTCTCTCAATAAGTAAATGGCCACTAATAGAACCCTTTGCCTTTAGACAGATTATCCTGTTTCAATCTAGCCTAATTTGGGAGTGAAAGATATTCAAGCTCGAAAGATTTTTACTAATTTAAAATGGTATATGAACCCTAACAGTGTTAACCATTCCTCTTTCCAAGTATAATAATTTTTCCATTCTCTAGCTAACCCATCCTGATCACAATCATCATCATAGCTAAACTCCTTCAATAGAGATGGTGTCCCTCCCTCCATTACCTCTGACCTCTGATTCACTTTTCAAAGGACCACATACATTTAGAATGTTTTATGTTCCTATTCAAGAACTTAGAACATCTTCATTACCTATGGTGCTAAGTCCAAATTCCTCACTTGCTAATCCTTTTTCCTCTATGCTCCCTAAAACTTACTTTCCACCCCAGGCAGACCAATATCATTACTGTCTTCCACCGAGTATAATAAATTCTACCTTTTGCTATTTTTTTTATCCCTATAATGCACTTCCTTATTTCCCAGACCAACTCCTACCAGTCTTGGAAGATCCATTTTAAATACCACCCCTTCCATTAAGCCTTCCTTGATCATTTATTCACTTAACAAGTCAAATCATTTCAAGTCAATAGTATTTGTTAAATACTTTCTGTATGCCAAAGCTCTCTGCTAAGGAGTAGGAATATAAAGAGAAACCAAAATAGTGTCCTTCCTTCAAGAAGCTCATATCCTTTTTTTTAAGCCCTTATCTTCCATCTTGGAGTCAATTCTGTGTATTGGCTCCAAGGCAGAAGAGGGGTAAGGGTAGGCAATGGGGGGTCAAGTGACTTGCCCAGGGTCACACATCTGGGAAGTCTGAGGTCAGATTTGAACCTAGGACCTCCCATCTCTAGGCCTGGCTCTCAATCCACTGAGCCACCCCACTGGCCCCCAAGAAGCTCATATTCTAATGAAAGAGACAATATGTAAACAAATACATATATATGAGATATGTACAGAGTAAATTGAAGGTTATCTCACAGAGATACAAAAAATATCTACCACTATTTATGTTTCTGGAATATATTCTATGTGTAAAGTGCTATCCTAAGCATTATGAGGGACA
>NW_025342307.1:0-1821 GCF_016433145.1 Gracilinanus agilis | reverse complement strand
AGGGCTCAGAAGCCATTGAACCAGCGATAATCAGGAAAAAAAAAAAAGAGAAATTAGGGATAAGGTTTGGCTACCAGATAGAATTCAAAGGCACACAATTCAAAATCAGCTTTTGGGAAGGAATAGAATGTGAGAATGCTGATAAAGATCATGTCTTTGAGACTTCAATGAGGTTGTAATATGAAGTCAGATACAAAAGCGAAAATTTAAAATCAAGTTAAAATCGCAAGTACAGATCAGAAGCCCAAAAGCAGGTATCTAGACATGTAAAAGGAATTTTCATAGGATCATAGATTGAGAAATAGCAATGACATCCAAGTCCATCAGATCTTAGACTTCCCTTTTACAGATGACAAAACTGAGGGTTGGAGCAGTAAAGTTACTTACCAAGGATATCATACTTACTAAATATCTAAAATGAAATGTAAAGCTATCTTCTTGATACCAGAATCCAGTACCCTTTATGGGAAGGACAGATAGTGAGTGATGCTAAAGAATAGGCACCTCAGGCAGAGGAAGAATCTATCACCTTGTCTTTATTAAGGACTTAATATATGGCAATTTCAGAGAGGTAGAAAGTTTATTTCATAGGTGTAATTTAGGTATGTCTATCTAATGCTTAGATGGACATGGATAGCACTTCCTGACTTCATGAAAAAAGACTGGAACCTTCATAACTCTGGAGTTTTGTCTTTCTACCTATCCTGGTTTTCATAGTAATGTTTCCTTGATCAGAGGATCTGAATTAGAATTCTGCCTCTGAAAATGTGAAGCTTTCAGTAAATAATTTTTAACTATTTGGGTCTCAGTTTCTTTATCAGTGAAATGAAGGATTGAAATGATTTCTAAGGTGCCTTCCAGCTCTTAGTCAATTATTTTATAATGCTATATTCTAATATTTTGTTTTTAAAAAAAGTAATCAAATTAAAAAAAAAGAAACAAACATTCTCCTAGAATAGTGATGGGCAAACTTTTTAAAGAGGGGGGCAAAGGAAAGGAAAGGCTCATCTCTCAGTTTGTTTCTAAGGTAACTCTTTTGAAGTTTCATTGTATTGTATCCTACTCACTGTATTTGTCAGATTAGGAATAATGTCGCACGGTGGGATAGGACATTTCAGAGGGTCGCATCTGACCCGCTGTTCTTCATTTGCCCATCACTGTCCTAGAAGATATAACATATAAATACAATGTACTATCTCCTACCTCACAAAAGAATGTGCATCATCTGAGGCGAAGCCCTGTTTTGTGTTTCTTTGTTTTCATATACTCTATGCCCCACAGTACATTTTTTAAAACCTTTATCTCCTGTCTTAGGATCAATACTGAGTAATGTATCTGTATTTTGTAGATACTTATTGAATTAATTGGATTGAATAACTACATTAATTCATTATGGAAATTATGAATCTCCACAATATGTTATTATATTATGGAATATAATATTTATTGCATATTCCCTTCATACAAATATAAGATTTTTTTAAAAGTCCTTGCCTTTAATATAAATGAGAGAGGACAACACAGAAAAGGGAGCTAAAAAGGGGGAAATGGTACCTGGCAAAATGGGCATGATGACATCCCAATGAGTCCAAAAACAATGTAGCTAATGGGAAATAAGAAGACTGTTTTGAACTTTTTTCTTAAGTAGAGGCTGTGGAGTCCATGGCCTTGCCATTCAATGAAACTGTGAAACTGCCCAATCAGAGGTTCAGAATATATGATGAGATGTGAGCACCTGGAAGGTTAAATCATGCAAGATAATGAGATATCCCAATAATGAGTATTGTTATATTTGTATGAAACAGTGTTTTGAGAAGCTGA
>NW_025342306.1:0-2130 GCF_016433145.1 Gracilinanus agilis | reverse complement strand
GAAAAGTTTGAATAGATGGAAGAGGTAGAAAACAGAACAAGTAGAATAAATGGTAGAGGCGAAACACCTAGAATAGATAAAAGATACAGAATGGATAGATAAAACACAGAGAATACAACACATACAGAAGATATAACTGAATAGATGGAAGAGGAAGAGCACATAGAACTCATAGAATAGATGGAAGAGCTAAAGCTCATAGAATTGATGAATTAGACTCCAAACAGAGCATGTAGACTGGTTAGGACAGAGCAATCATATAGAACATATAGATACTCAAAATAGCAAAATTGAATGCAAAGAACACATAGAAGAGCTAGAACACAGAGATGGAAGAGAGAGCTCACAGAGCAGATAGACAAGATGGAATAGATAGAATATACAGATGGATAGGCAGTGCACACAGAACACATTAGAATAGATTGAAGAGAGCTCAGAGAACAGATAGAACTCATAGATGTATAGATTAGAATACATAGACTAGTACACAGATCAGAATACCTAGATAAAAAGATAGGTGAAGAGAAGTTAGAATAAATAGAAGAGATCAGATAGAATAACTAGATAGTAAAGAGGTTAATAGAATTAAATGAAGAGGTAGTGCACATTAAAAAGGAAGGATGAATAAAATACAGAACAGATACAAGAAATAGAACAGATAGAATAGATTCAAACGTAGAGCTCATAGAACATATGGACACTAAAGATAGATGATAGAGCACAGATGGAAGAAAGCTCACAGAATAGATGTAGTAGACAACTCACAGAGTAGAAAGAACACAAATTACAAAGGAACACAAATAAAAAAGGTAAAAAAAAGTTTTAGAGAGTAGATGGACGATGTAGAGCACATGGAACAGAGAGAGCACACAGAATAAATGGAATGTGTAGAATGGTTAGAACTGAGAGATCAGATAGAAATACAGATAAGATAGATGGATAAAATAGGAAGAACATATAAAAGAGATAGAACAGAAAGGTGGAAGGGAGAGATCTCACAGAGCAGATAGCCCAGATGGATCAGAAAGAATATGAAGATGGATAGATAGTACACATAGAACACAGAATAGATGGAAGAGAGAGAGAGAGCTCAGAGTTGAGATAGATAATAAAAATAGGTGATTGAACAGAGATGGAAAAGAGCTCATAGATCATATGGAATAGATAGCACATAGAGTAGAAAGAACCCATTAATCTTATTGAACAAAGATACAAAAGGTAAACAAACAGTTATAGAGAATAGATGGAACATGTAGAGCACATGAACAGAAAGAGTACCTAGAACATGTAGAATGGTTAGAACAGAGAGATCAGATAGAAATATAGATATTAAAGACAGACGTATACACTAGGAAAAACCTATAGAAGAGATAGAACACAGAGATGGAGGAGAGTGAGCTCACAGAACAGATACCACTGGATTGAATACATGTAATAGATAGAATATTTGCCACTGTTCCCTCTAAGTATACTTTTTCTAGCTGTCCTGATGATGATAACAATTCTTAAGAGTTACAAATGGCATCTTTTCTTATAGGAATACAAATCATTTCAACTTATTTGGTCCTTTAAAGAAAGTTTTTGTTTTTTGGTTTTCTTCTCCCTCTTTTAATTACATTTTTGTTGATTCCCTTGATTTCGGTGTTTGTACATCAGATTTTCAATTTAAGTCCCATCTTTTCTTTATGAATGATTGCAAGTCTTCCGTTTTATGAAATTACTATACTTTTCCTCCGCAAGAATATAGTCAATTTTGCTGAGTAGTTGATTCTTGGTTGTAGGCCTAGTTCCCTTGCTTTGCAGAATATCATATTCCATGCCTTCTGGTCCTTCAGTGTAGATACAGCCAGATTCTGTGTTATCCTAACTGTGGCTCCATGGTATTTGAATGACTTAACACCTTGTAATATTTTTTCCCTGGTCTGGTAGTTCTTGAATTCAGCTATACCATTCTTGGGTATTGTCACTTGGGGATTAAATGTAGGAAGTGATCTGTGGATTTTTGAATCTCTACTTTCCCATTTTGCTGGAGAAAGTCAGAGCAGTTTCCTTGGCTAATTTCCTGTAGGATTCTGTCTAGGCACCTCCTTTTGTCATGGTCTCCTGGTAGTTCAATAATTCTGAAATTGC
>NW_025342305.1:0-2449 GCF_016433145.1 Gracilinanus agilis | reverse complement strand
GTCAGAGAAAAATTTAATCTATTTAAGTGCTGAACTGCTAGCTGAAACTTACTTGGGCAGGTTGTAAATTTGCAGTAATTGGGGCTTAGCAAGGAAAATAAGAGTTCACCAGTGTCTAGTTTTATAATGAGGTGCTCAGGTTTTTTTTTTTTTTTTTTTTTTTTTTTTAATTTTAAACCCTTAACTTCTGTGTATTGACTTATAGGTGGAAGATTGGTAAGGGTAGGCAATGGGGGTCAAGTGACTTGCCCAGGGTCACACAGCTGGGAAGTGTCTGAGGCCGGATTTGAACCTAGGACCTCCCGTCTCTAGGCCTGGCTCTCAATCCACTGAGCTACCCAGCTGCCCCCTTCTCAGGTTTTAATAAAGTGGTAAAAAACAAAAACAAACAAAAAAAGAAAGCTACCTCATGTAACAAAGAATAATTAAAAGAGGGGGAAAAAGAGAAAAAACAATCAGCAAAATTGGTCAATACATTGAAAAAATCTGGTAATATATATAATGTTCCATATCTGTGGTTTTCCCACTTCTTCAAAGGAGTGGGGAGAAAGTGACTTTTCTTCTTTGAAGTCATGTTTATTTACTTTCAATTGTTTTATGAGGTCTGTTCTTTCTATTTAAATTGCTGTATTGTATATATTATTTCTGTGGTTATGTTTATGCTCATTTGTATCAGTTCATGTAAGTCTTTCTATGTTTCTCTTTATTAATAATATTCATTCTTTTTTATAGCACAGTACGATTCTATTGTGTTAATATCCTACAATTTGTTTAGTCATTTCCCAATCAATGGGAATTCCATTTTGTTTCTAGTGTTTTGCACAGAAGGTGCTGCTAAGAGTATTTTTGTATTCATGGATCATTTCCCTCTTTTTTAAATTCTCTTTGGAGACTAAGTCTAGTATAGACTTTATTTTTATTTAATTTTTCATGAGTTCTTTTATTTTTGATATTGCAATTTGGTTTTCATCTTTTTTAAAAATCAGGTTAGCTAATGTTTTAACTAAGGCAGCTAGCTGTGCAATGTTGGGCAAGTTATTTAATCCCTATTCAGCCAGGAGGCAGCTAGGTGGTGACTGGGCCTAAAGTCAGGAAGAAACGAGTTCAAATTCAGCCTCAGACACAGACTAGCTGTGTGACCTTGGGTGAGTTACTTGGCTTCTGTTTGTCTTAATCCCTTGGAGAAAGAAATGGCAAACCACTCCAGTATCTTTGCCAAGAAAATTCCATGGACGTATGGAACACAGGGTCAGACATGACTGAACAATAACAATAAATGTTTTATTTTATTCTTCTCCCCATTTAAACCCATAAAAACTCCAGCTCCTGGTGTCATTTATCAATTCAATAGTTTTTGTCTCTGATTTTGTTCAAATAACCTAAATATACATAACTTATATACAAAACTTATAAATTCATTCCCGTTGGAAAGATAAAGGCTGAGTAGAAATTTTGAAAGGCAAACACAGAAGTTAAGTGAAAGCTAGCAAGTAATCAAATTTGAGTACATGGAAATGTCTAAATGATGATGAAATTATTGCCCTCCAATGGAAAAAGAAGAGATTAATGCCCCTTTAGAACTGCCATTATCTTCAAAGATCACAGAGGAAGTTAAGAGACACACAAACACTTGGACTAGAAGTGGTTTTGTTATGTTTTAATAGTTCTTAGAGAAGGGAGAAAGCGTAGGCTTGCTCTTGCTTTCCTGTTGCAAATTCTCCCAGCATCCATCCACTAAGTTCCTCATCTACTATGTGAAACAGTAAATCTTTCCTCTTTCTTCTTTTCTTCTCTAGTTTATTCCTTTTTCCCATGCCATGACAAATACACTTCTACAAATACCCCAACTAACCTTTAAAAGACAAGTAGGCTCAGTTAGAGCCTAAAGAAAATTAGATCAAATAAGACCCCAGACAATGAGACTCTCATGAAAAGTGACTTAGCACTTAGAGGTGAGGTTTCTGGGCCAGCAACCAAAATTTTCCCTGTGAATCTTGTGGTTCAAAACTATCTTACAATCTAGCAAGCAATCTAAGTCTGTTTAAATGCAACAAGAAGAGTATAAACATTAATCAGCTAGGTACTAGAATAAAAGTCCATAATTCTCATATTAGCCTCAATAGCAATACTTATACAAGACTCAGTAACATAGCAAGTTCTAATTCTTAAATATTCAATAAATCTAAAAATTGTGTGAGAATTTCAAAAGGAAATTACTTTTAAGGAAAACACATACCAGAAAAAATGATTATGCAATTACTGTGTATAACAAAGAAATAAATAGTAATTCTTTTTCCTTTATTAGATCCCTAAAACTAGGATATTCAATAAAAAAGTCATTTTGGAATGTTCCTATTACAGTTAGCTGCCACTAATTAGTACCTGAATTTCAACTAACCAATTAGCATCAACTGATTTTTACAAAGGGATATTTAATTCAAACATATAG
>NW_025342304.1:0-1540 GCF_016433145.1 Gracilinanus agilis | reverse complement strand
AGGACTAATCCTCTTAAGCAGGCTAACTCCTGAGTAAAAACCACGATGGCTTTGCAACAATGGCCACTCAGGTGAACCCCCCCAAGTCAGGAGCAGTAAGCAGGTGATCCACTCACCTCAACCCCCAGAAAGCAACTGTCTAAACCCTTCTCAACTGTCCCCTCACCCAAAGTTCTCCAGGGGGGTCTCCTGGAATTCTGGGTGAGGCTGACCCTGTATTTTGCTGGGGTTCCATGCTGCCATCTCTACATTACAGTATTCTTATCAGATGTGAGCAATGGATCCAAGAATCCTTTTCTCCAATTTTGATAGCAGTTGAAGTGGCTAACAGTATTTGAAACAGACCATCCCAGGGAGGCTGAGTTCCTCTAGTGTGCTGAAAATTTATATACGCTTAGTCTCCTGGGTGTAGGTCATAGAGTGAGAAGTCTAGAGGTCCTGCTTATACTGCAGCTCCAGATTCATGGAATTATCACAATTTGATCTGTAAGTCCTGTATATATGAAGCAATATAAATATCTCTCCCCTGCCCATTTTTTAGATTTAATCACCAGAAGCCTATGTACTCTACTTATCCTTAAGTGGGGGAGGTCTGTGACCTACATGTGTGATAGTGGGTGATGAATCAGAATCAACTAACGGCCGCCAGAGCAGTCCTAAACAAAACTTTAGCTGTAATTGGTCCACATAAAGTGGAAGGAAGGCGCAGTAAGTGATGAAAGGAATGGTCTTTAAAAATGGCAAGAACTTCCTGTGAAGAGATCTTTCACTTCCAAATTGACCCTAAAGTGTCTCCTGCTGGAACCTTGGACTGCTCTTGAATTTTCTCTTAGAACTACCACATGGGTGAGTGAAAAAGGCTGAATTCCTTTTCCTGGGTTTTACTAGAGGTACTAGCTTCCAGAGACGCTGAGAGGCCTCTTGGCTAAAACCCTTGTTTAATTTATCTCTGGGCCACCTTTGCTGGGGCCTCTGAAGCCCTGCCTGGTTCAGACCAGGCTGGAATAATCTCTCTGATTTCTTTACTTTCACTCTTTCTCCTTTTGTAAATAAACTACCATAAAAAAGTCATTCTGACTCAAGTAATAATTCCTGGTTGCCACACTTTTATAAATTTAGTCAGACCCTTTATTTTTTAACCTTTACATTCTGGTGCCCTTTACACCTATATGGGAGGATGTCCGAAAAGCATCTCAAATGTTGAGATGTGTAGATCTCCCCTGGGCCTGCTTCAAAAATAAAACAGAGATAGAGGGAAAACTTCAGACCATTTTAAGTGAGTTTCAGTGCACATTTTTCCAATCATTTTTTTAACATTTATTAATATACATTTTTAACATGGTTACATGATTCATGCTCCTCCTTTCCCCTTCATCCCCCCACCCCCGCACTCCTCCCACCCATGGCCGATGCGCATTTCCACTAGTTTTGTCATGTGTCCTTGATCAAGACCAATTTCCAAATTGTTGGTAGTTGCATTGGTGTGGTAGTTTTGAGTCCACACCCTCAATCATGTCCACCCCGACCCATGCGTTCAAGC
>NW_025342303.1:0-1190 GCF_016433145.1 Gracilinanus agilis | reverse complement strand
GACCACCATTTTTGGCTGCCTTATAGATCTTTCCCATCTCCATATGACATTCACTTCTCTTCTTTTGAGTATTTAGAAGTGAACTCCTTGTCTCTCCCCCAAATTCTCTTCCAAAATTTCTTGGTCTCCCCATCACACCATCTGAATTTAGTCCTTCATAAAATTGTTTGTCATATATTTTGTGTGGCCACAAGAGGCAGAATGGTTCTGTGCTAAAGAGCCAGCCTCTGAGTGAGGAAAAACTGGTTTCAAGTCCTGCTTCTCATCCATATTGGCTGTGGAGCCCTGGGAAAGTCACTTAAACTTGCAGTACCTCAGGTACAGATAGAACTCAGTTTCAGAATTGTAGGACATCTTCATAAATAGGGTTAAAAAAAGCTTCCCCACTAGAAGTTCCCCATAGGAATTAAATCATAGATGAGACTTAGAGCTGAAAGGATTTTAGGACTTAATCAGTCCAGATTTTTCATTTTGTAGAGGAGGAAACAAGCCCAGATAGGTGAAATTGTTTGCTCAAGGTCATGTACCTAAGTGGCAGAGTCAGAATTTGAACCCCTGCCCTCTGACTATAGTACTTAAGCCTATGTGCTTTATATTGTATGATGGGCAAATAAATTAATGTAAAAGAAAGATAGATATACAGAGAAGTGATAGATAACCAGGCAGATGGAAAAGTAGATAGATGAGGGATCATGATATATGATAGATAGACAAAGAGACAGACACATAGAAAGATAGATAGATAGATAGATAGATAGATAGATAGATAGATAGATAGATAGATAGGCCAGACATTTAGGTGTCTCAATCTATAGTGTTCTGGACTTGGAGTTCAGAATACTTGAGTTCAAATAAACAGGCAATTCATATACGACGTAAGTGAGTTATACTCTTTGGCTCAGTTTCTTCAGCTGCAAAATGAAGATAAAAATAACACCTATTTCTGATGGTTATGGTGAAGATCAAATAAGGTAGCAATTATAAAGTGCCTAGTTCAGTGCCTGCACCTAGTCAGTCCTAAATGAAAGTTATCATCATGAGCATTGCCATATTTTCTTGTCTATGCACAGAATTTCTCCCAAGTATAATGTAAGCTCATTGAAGGCAGAATTTTTTTTTTTACTTTTAGGTTTTAATAAGGACAGGGAAATGTTAGAATTCAACTCTTGCTAGTAGCACCACAATTCTTT
>NW_025342302.1:0-1238 GCF_016433145.1 Gracilinanus agilis | reverse complement strand
TCGAGTCCACATCCTCAATCATGTCCACCCCAACCCATGCGTTCAAGCAGTTGTTTTTCTTATATGTTTCCTCTCCTGCAGTCCTTCCTCTGAATGTGGGTAGCATTCTTTACCATAAATCCCTAAATATTGTCCTGGGTCATTGTATTGCTGCTGGTACAGAAGTCCATTACATTCGATTTTATCATAGTATATCAGTCTCTGTGTACAATGTTCTTCTGGCTCTGCTCCTTTCGCTCTGCATCAGTTCCTGGAGGTCTTTCCAGTTCACCTGGAACTCCTGCAGTTTATTATTCCTTTTAGCACAGTAGTATTCCATCACCCGCATATACCACAGTTTGTTCAGCAATTCCCCAATTGGAGGGCATGCACCCCTTTTCCAGTTTTTTGCCACCACAGAAAGCGCAGCTATAAATATTTTCATACAAGTCTATTTATCTATGATCTCTTTGGGGTATAAACCCAACAATGGTATGGCTGGATCAAAGGGCAGGCATTCTTTTATAGCCCTTTGAGCATGATTCCAAATTGGCAGCCAGAATGGTTGGATCAGTTCACAACACCACTAGCAATGCATCAATGTCCCAATATTGCCACATCCCCTCCAGCATTCATTACTCTCCCCTTCTTTCATTTTAGCCAATCTGCTAGGTGTGAGGTGATATCTCAGAGTTGTTTTGATTTGCATTTCTCTAATTATTAGAGATTTAGAACACTTTCTCATGTGCTTATTGATCCTTTTGATTTCTTTACCTGAAAATTGCCTATTCATGTCTCTTGCCCATTTATCAATTGGGGAATGGCTTGATTTTTTATACAACTGCTTTAACTCCTTGTATATTTGAGTAATTAGACCCCTGTCAGAGTTTTTCGTTATAAAGATTTTTTCCCAATTTGTTGTTTCCCTTCTGATTTTGACTACATTGTTTTTGTTTGTACAAAAGCTTTTTAGTTTAATATAATCAAAACCATTTAGTTTACATTTTGTAATTTTCTCTAACTCTTGCTTGGTTTTAAAGTCTTTCCTTTCCCAGAGATCTGACAAGTATACTATTCTGTATTCACTTAACTTATTTATAGTTTCCCTCTTTATATTCAAGTCATTCATCCATTCTGAATTTATCTTGGTGTAGGGTGTGAGATGTTGATCTAGACCTAATCTCTCCCATATTGTTTTCCAAATTTCCCAGCAGTTTTTGTCAAATAGTGGATTCATGTCCCAAAAGTTGGGCTTTTTG
>NW_025342301.1:0-2473 GCF_016433145.1 Gracilinanus agilis | reverse complement strand
TATCAGGCTGAAGAATGTACATATTTCATCCTATAGTCAAGAGGAGAAAATTTCTGAGTTTGTTTCCTACCAAGCAAATGATATGATATGGTCAGAACTGTGCCTTAAGACAACTAATTTGGAAGCCTCATGATGGGGGTTTACAGAGAGTGATGATGTATTTTTTAAACGTTTAATAGTATAAGTTGTCATGAACAAAACCCATCACTTAATGGCAAATCTTGTGATAGGATCAGACTCTGAATTTAGCTGGATTTACTCTTGAATGACAATTAGTCATAATCAGGTTATCTACATATAAAACACATAAACATATATCATATATTTGTGAAACTAACCCATTCCATAGTGCCAAACATTTGGTAATAAATATTTTCTTTTCTGGGATTTCAATATGTCTGTGACACCTGAAGAAATATTTACCAGATTTCATCTCTATAGGAATAGCACACCAAGATGATAGCTATGGACACTGAGCTGGAAGCTATTCCAAATACTATTAGGATGAAGGTCCTGGGCTTTCTCCATCAGTGTCTGAGAAGAGATTATTGTCAAGATGGTAGTGGGGACCTGACTTGCTTGCCACATGCTGCCTTTTATATCAACCTTACAGTGCCCTGGGCTTACCTAGTCTGATTTACCTGCTCAGGCAGTTGGTTACTGCCCATTTGGGGAGAAAACAAATGCCAGAACAATGAACCCAGAGCAAAACAGAAAGGAATGTAAAGGGCAGGAATGGATGAACATCACTTGCCCTTAAAATATAGACCTACTGTTGCCTAGTTAGGTATTTTTTAAAGAAATATTTGTATTTTTTCTCCAAAAAAATTTGTATTTTTAAGGCCAAATATTGTATGTTCAGATTAAATATATTAAAATACACTTCTTGGCATAAAGTATCCAATAAATCCAGCTTTGGGAAAAATGTCTAATATTATGTCACATTTTTTTACCATATACAATAATATTCAAAGATATTTTTAAAACCTGGACAGTTTAATTACAAACTGTTAAGTATGGTTGACTATTAGGCAGCTACATTTAACATTCAGGTAAATTGAGCAGAACAGAAAACAGTGCTGACTTAACTTTTTAAATATTCATTTGTTGAATTTTTGAGTGAATAAAATAAGTCTTATGTAAATTAATAATGTGAAATCATTACTACTAAAGCACGAATGGTCCTTAGAGATCAGTTTGTCCAACATTTATTGTGTAGGTCATATTAAAAGTAAAAATTAACCAACCAACCTATGACTTATTTTTGTTTTCATTATGTTCTTAAAATTGACACATACATTTAAAATTTCATTATGTAAGAACAAAATTAAAGATAATACCCTATGTTAGAATTATTTGAGTAACTCTATGGGTGGCATTATAACACAGTGCTAATAGTTTTAAAATAACAGTCATGTCCTGGTACTGTCAATAATTAATCTGTGTGATTTGGGGAAAGCTCCTTCTTTTCTCTGGGTCTTAGTGTCCTTATCTGCAATGAAGAGTTGGACTACATGATCACTAAATTGCCATTCAGATCCCAGAGGTTCTATTGTATTAAAAAAATTAAATAGTTACTTGTTCTCTAAGGTTCAGTTTAGACAACAAGAAATAGTTCGGATAAGTATCTGCAATATTAATCCAAAAGCTCCCTAAGATTCCCTGTACTCTCCAGGAAATCAGCATAGCTTGGCCTTAACTAACCGAACAACCCATGCTATCAAAGGCACATATCTCATCATATTTTGGTGAAATAGGCAGTGAGAGAATTTGATGGGACAAGTAGAAAACAATCCCATCCAACTCTATTAGTCACTTCTTTTGTCTCTCTGGATCCCATAATGACCTTAAAGATTTTGCTGATGGGAATAGTTTTAAGTCTCAAAGTAGCTGTCTTTTCCCTAGAAATATCACGAATTTCCCCAGGGTGTCTTTGTGCTGAAGAATATTAAAAATTCACTGAAGTTTCTCTTTCCTGATGTCTATGGTCAGTATGAACTCAGAGATTAATATGGTTAGCAGACATTTTACTTCCTGGTGCTTCTTTTTGTTGTTAGTCACCAACTTTTAGGTCTTGTTAAACAAAGGCTTTGGAATAAGAATGAGAATGATTTTGTAAAATCTTTAAATCTCTACCACTATTAACAAGAACAAAAATAATATAATTGGAATAAATAACTCAACCATTTGGAAAAATGTTATTCAATTTAATGTAAAATATGGAGACACTTCCTACACATTGTCAAGGAATACAAGAATAAATAAAACATAGTGTCTGTTTTCATTAAGTTAATTATAAAGAAGACCAAGTATGTGTTTGGACTCAATCACTAAGGTTCCCTCCAGATCTTTGAAGTTCTATTCTCTTTAAAAAAAATATTATGAACTTCCTTAGCCTCAAAGGTTAGTTTATATAATCGCTTGTTTATGTATTATACACACACACACACACACACACACACACACACACACA
>NW_025342300.1:0-2753 GCF_016433145.1 Gracilinanus agilis | reverse complement strand
TAAGTAGCCCATCATATCATCTGCAAAGAGTGATAGCTTAGTCTCCTACTTGCCTATTTTTATACTTTCAATTTCTTTTTTTTCTCTAATTGCTACTGCTAGTGTTTTTAGTACTATGTTGAATAATATAATAGTACTATGTTGAATAATAATAATGGTCATACTTGTTTCACTCCTGATCTTATTGGGAAGGCTTCTAATTTATCCCCATTGCATATGATGCTTTTTGATGGTTTTAGATATATACTATTTATTATTTTTAGGAAAGGTCCTTCTATTCCTATACTTTTGAGTGTTTTCAATAGGAATGGATGCTATATTTTGTCAAAGGCTTTTTTAGCATCTATTGAGATAATCATGTGATTTTTGTTCTTAGACTGTTGATATGGTCAATTATGTGGATGGGTTTCCTGAAGTTGGACCATCCTCGCATTCCTGGTATGAATCCTACCTGATCATGGTGGATGATCTTCTTGATTACTTGCTGGAGTCTCTTTGCTAGTATTCTATTTAAGATTTTTGCATCTATTTTCATTAGGGGGATTGGTCTGTAGTTTTCTTTCTCTGTTTTTGATCTCCTTGGCTTTGGAATCAGTACCATATTTGTGTCATAAAAGGAATTTGAAAGGACTCCTTCTTTGCTTATCATATCAAATAGTTTGAATAATATTGGGATTAGTTGCTCTTTGAATGTCTGATAGAATTCACTTGTGAATCCATCAGGCCCTGGCGATTTTTTCTTAGGGAGTTCTTTGATGGCTTGTTCAATTTCTTTTTCTGATATAGGATTATTTAGGTATTCTATTTCTTCTGCTGTTAATCTAGGCAATTTATATTTTTGTAAATATTCATCCATATCTCCTAAATTCTTACATTTATTGCCATATAATTGGGCGAAATAGTTTTTAATGATTGCCTTAAATTCCCCTTCATTAGAGGTGAGGTCTCCCTTTTCATCTTTGATACTGTCAATTGGGTTTTCTTCTTTCCTTTTTTTATTAGATTGACCAGTACTTTGTCTATTTTATCTGTTTTTTTTCAAAATACCAGCTTCTAGTCTTATTTATCAATTCAATAGTTCTTTTACTTTCAATTTTATTAATTTCTCACTTGATTTTTAGTATTTCTAATTTAGTTTTCATCTGGGGATTTTTAATTTGCTCCCTTTCTAGTTTTTCAGTTCCATTCAGAATTCATTAATCTCTGCCCTCCCTAACATGATATGTACTCAAGGATATAAATTTCCCCCTGAGTACTGCCTTGGCTGCATCCCACAGAGTTTGGTAGGATGTCTCATCATTGTCATTCTCTTCAATGAAATTGTTGATTGTTTCTATGATTCCTTCTTTGAGAAATTGGTTTTGGAGAATCATATTATTTAATTTCCAATTAGTTTTTGATTTGCCTGTCCAGATGCCCTTTCTAATTATTATTTTTATTGCATTCTGATCTGAGAAGGTTATATGTATTATATCTGCTTTTTTGCGTTTGTTTGCAATGATTCTATGCCCTATTACATGGTCTATCTTTGTGAATGTACCATGTGCAACTGAAAAGAAAGTGTATTCCTTTTTGTCCCTATTTGTTTTTCTCCACATATCAATTAAATCTATTTTTTCTAGGACTTCATTCACCTCTCTTACCTCTTTCTTATTTATTTTTTGGTTTGATTTATCTAGATGTGAAAGAGGAATATTTAGATCTCCCACTATTGTGGTTTTACTATCTATTTCCTTCTTGAGCTCTGCCAGTTTCTCCTTTATGAATCTGGATGCTATGCAAGTTGGTGCATACATATTGGGCATTGTTATTTCCTCATTGTCTATACTGTCTTTAATCAGGATGTAATGACTTTCCCTGTCTTTTTTAATCATGTCTATTTTTACTTTGGCTTTGTCAGAAATCACAAGAACCACTCCTGCCTTCTTTTTCTCATTTGATGTCCAAAAGATTTTGCTCAAGGCCTTAACCTTAAACTTATGTATGTCCACCCGCCTCATATGTGTTTCTTGTAGACAACATATGGTAGGATTTTTGTTTCTAATCCACTCTGATATTTGCTTCCAGTTTATAAGCAAGTTCATCCCATTCACATTCAGAGTTATAATTATCGGTTGTGCATTCCCTGACATTTTTGTATCCTCCCCTAGTTCTACCTCTTCTTCTTACACTATTTCCTTTTAAACCAGTGGTTTGCTTTTTCCATTAATTTCTTCTTTTTCAGTAAAACCAATGATTCTCAGATTGTCTCTTCTAGACTGGTTTTCTTGGTCTGTCACTTTCTCATTGAGATATTTCATGTTTCCTTCTATTTTATCAGTCTTTTGACTTTGTTTTATTTGTTCCTGCTGTCTTGAGGGATTATTAGCTTCTAATTGCTCAATTCTAGCTATTAGGGACTGGTTTTCCTTTTCAATCTGGTCATATCTGGTGTTCAATTTGCTTATCAGTTCATTTTATTTTTAAGCCTCACTTTCCAATTGCAAAATTCTGCTTTTTATACTGTTATTTTCTTGCCATGATTTCTTCCATCTTTCTCATCATCTCTGATTTGAACTCTTCAATAGCTTGTGACCAGTTTTCATTATTTTGGAAAGGTTTGGATATGATTACTTGTTTGTTTTCCTTTGCTGTTTGCTCGTTTGCTCTGTTGTTTGGATTTTCTCTGTGTAAAAGTTGTGGAGTTTTACAGATTTCTTTTTTTTTAACATTTATTTATATTCATTTTTAACATGGTTACATGATTCATGCTC
>NW_025342299.1:0-1258 GCF_016433145.1 Gracilinanus agilis | reverse complement strand
TTTTAGGATAAAGGAAAGGTGACCCTGAACTGTTAAATTGATGCCCCCTTACCCCCTCCTCACTGGAGGGGATGAAGCACTTAACTAAAACTGGCTCTCTTGCTATTGATAAATATCTTACTCTCTAATCACTAAGTAATTATATAATTATATTAATGAAGAATAGTAATAACAAATAGGCTAACCCTATAAGTGGAAACCACTGGCTTAAGCTACAATGGCCACCTCAGGTGAACCCCCAAGTCAGGAGTAGCAAGCAGAGTGTCTGCTCACATCCACTCCCACAAATTAACTATCTCCAACCCTTCTCAACTGCCCCTCACCCAAAGTTCTCCAGGGGGATCCCCTGGAATTCTGGGTGAGGCTATCCCTGTACCTTTGCAGGGATTCCATGCTTTGCATCTCCACACAACAATATGCAGGGCTTTAGATTATGACTTTCATATCACTACCATACCCTCCCAGATGTATAATTTAACCAAGGCTACATGCTACTTGATGAACCAGTTGCTAAATCCTACCAGTTATTTGAAAAAAATTCAAAATTAATGGGATATTTCACTTAGACTCCATTTCAGTCAAGAAGTGAAAGACTCTAGGGAGAAAGGTTTCCTGCCTTCTAGAAGAACATCATCTGCTGTCAGAACTGATACTGATGTTAACATGAGTGAGGATAATAGCTTGTGCTCAAGACAAGCCTTGCTCTCCCCCATCTCCAGGACAAAAATTGCATTTCCACTTGTTTTACAGTACTGATGAAGTGCAATGTTGTTCATTTTTCCCTCTGCACACATTCAAGTATTCAGAATGCCCAGATTTATACAGTACCTTAAATGTTACTTTTTAAACTGCTACTGCCTTGGCTACCAATTTGAGTTCTTCAGTTTTTGGAAAGCTTTATGGAATGCTCTTTCTTCTGGTACATTTCAATGGTAGGTCCAGAAAAAATACCTCCAGATGGGCTGCTTCACACTCTTGGGAACCCACCAGGCATGCCATAGCATGTCCACTGCACTCTGGTAAAATTTAGTAAAGTGGTTGTAGACCTTCTTCAGTTCTTTCTGCTAATGCTCAAATTCTTTTTCAGTAGTCTGGTTCTTATCCATGAAGGAGAAGGAGGAGAAGAATGATAAGGAACAGGAGAAGGAGAATGAGGAGGAGGAGAATGAGAAGGAATAGGAGAAACAGGAGGAGGAGGAGAAGGAGGAGGAGGAGGAAAGAGAAACAGGAGGAGGAGGAGAAGGAGGAGGAGGAAAGA
>NW_025342298.1:0-1085 GCF_016433145.1 Gracilinanus agilis | reverse complement strand
ACCCCTAATCCCCTATTTGCCGTGCTCATCCCCTGGGACGCCCCAGGACCCCATTAATGAGCCCTGCCCGCCCCAGGACAAGCCCCAAATTAACCCTGTCTCTGACCCCGACACTGACACCTGTAATTACTCCAGCGGGAGGCTGTGAGGTAGGTGAAGCCAACCTGCCTGATGGGGGCTCGTCTAGGCCTGGGGGCCTCGAGCCTAATTCCCAGGAATGCTGTAAATGCTCATCCTGGCTCCAGGGCCCAGTAGCAAGGGCTCACCTCTAATGCCTCCACAGAACTTGCCAGGAGAGACTCCAAGAGGATTACCCAGAGCCTAGGGAGTGGGGGGCCCTCCGAGGCAGGTGAGGAGCTGGGGATCCTTCATCCTCAGTCCCACCCCTCCCCTGAAGAGGCTGTCTGGCTCAGGACTCCCTGAGGAAGGTGTTAAGGTGGTTGGGAAATATGAATTACTCTCTGAATTTGGAGAAGCCTAAACTGCAGAAAGAAGGGAGCTTCTGAGAGGTCTGAATGTCCCACGCTAGCCTGGGGAGGGTGGACAGGGGGGAGAGGGCTGGGTCATCCTGTGTCCCAGCATCCCTGACCAGAGATCAGGGCCCACTGGCCCTTTCCCTCCTCATTCCTCCCCCCTGCCCCGGGGGAAAGTGGGTAGGGGAATAGGGAGAAGTTTGGGGTCCGAATTGCAGCAGGCAGCTGGATTAGTGAGATGAGTTCCCCCAGAGTCCTACCCTCCCGGGAGAGTGTTGGGGAAGGCTCAGACCCAGAGTCCCCCCTCCCCGAGCTTGTTGTGTTTGTTCTGAGTATCGTGTCTCAGTAGCTCTTTCGGAATTAACCTCTGACCCCAGACTGTAACTCTTCCTCTCCTTTGACAACTGTGTTTGCCCAGCGGTTTCCCCCTCATTCTCTCCCCAGAGAGGCAGCAGTTTTGACTTGGTCTGCTTTCCTTGTACCCACCCCACTGCCATTCCAGGAACCGCTGAAAGAATTCTTACTCCTGGGATTTAGTCCCTGAAAAGACCAGTCCCAAAGCTGGGCTGACGGTGCAAACATGGCGGCACCATCTGTAGATTTCACTTGCTC
>NW_025342297.1:0-1140 GCF_016433145.1 Gracilinanus agilis | reverse complement strand
TACTATGTAAACATAAGCTATTATTATTTAGGCAAATCACTTAAATTTTCTACATTGCACTTTCCTCATATATAAGGATAATAGTCACTGTACTACCTTCCCCACTGGGTTATTGTTAAGCTAGAATATAATCATATAGATGAGCATATTTTATAAATTGTAAATAAGCATGTGAATGTAGGGTTCATGTGGAAGAATTCAGCCATATTTGTAATTTCTTTTGAATAGGGAATTTCTAGACTTCCAGGGGTGGATCCAAGATGGCAGAGTAAACTAGAGCAGCTCCAGAATCACCATAAGAATCCTCTTCAACAAATATGAAATATCACCACAAAACTAATACAGGAGTGGGGTTCCAGGTTAAGATGGCAGCAGAGTAAGAAGCAGCTCTTAACCTCTCCTGACAGAAACACACAAAACTCCTCAAGGGGACATAAAAACAAGTCCAGACAAACGGAGGAACCCCACAACAGCGCACAGTGTGGAAGGTACGTGGAATCGAGGCATTTCCATGCTATAAAGGGGTGAAACAGCTCTCACTAAATCGCAGGCTGAGCAACCACCCCACCCCCACCCCCTCCACACACAACACCTATAGCGCTGAAGCCAGCTAAAAATAAATAGAGCAAGTTTGGGGAACCCATCTAGTCATTGGCAGCTCCAGGGCCTGTTCCTGAGAGCAGCAAGATTTAGGACCCCAAAAAGCTAACGAACGCACACAAAATTTGAGTGCAGGAGCAGGGCACCGAGAACGGACGCAGGGCGCAGAGCGTGGACACAGACAGAGGCTTGGGTGGAGGCAGACACAGCCACAAGCTAAAGCTCTGAAACCCTGAGTGGGGAACCAGTGCAGACCAGTATAAGACTGTGGAAGCAGCGCCCTGAGACTTGTAAAGAAACCTGCAGCAGAGGATTAAGCAAGGGGGTCCACCAGGGGGCTTGACCTTGGAAAAAAACCAGAACTCAGACCTCAGGAGCCAAAAGACCATAGACAGACCCTGAGCACAAGGATAAACCTGAGAAGCTGCTGGGCTAACGATGGCTACCCAGTCTCAGGAAGTTCAGAAGAGAAAGATTAACAACAAGAAAAAGAAGTCTTTAACACTCGACAACTTTTACACAGAGAAAATCCAGACAACC
>NW_025342296.1:0-1018 GCF_016433145.1 Gracilinanus agilis | reverse complement strand
CAAAGATCTGGAGAACAGAGCTAGAAGAGATAACTTAAGAATTATTGGTTTACCAGAACATCATGATAAAAGAAAAAGTTTAGATAGCATCTTACAAGAAATTATCAGAGAAAATTGCCCTGAAATTCTGGAATAAGAGGGAAAAGTGGAAATAGAAAGAATCCACAAATTACCTCCTACATTTAATCCACAACTGACAACTTCCAGGAATATTATAGCCAAATTCAAAAACTACCAGAACAAGGAAAAAATATTACAAGCTGCTAAAAAGAAGTCATTCATATATCAGGGAACCACAGTTAGGATAACACAGGATCTGGCTACATCTACATTGAAGCACTGGAAGGCATGGAACACAATATTCCAGAAAGCAAGAGAACTGCGTCTACAACCAAGAATCAACTATCCAGCAAAACTACCTATATTATTGCAGGGAAAAGTATGGTCATTCAGTAAAATCGAGGACTTCCAAATATTCATCAAGAAAAAAACGGACTTAAACAGAGAGTTTGCTGCCCAAACCCAGAACTCAAGAGAATCAACATAAGGTAATAAGAGAATGGGGGGAGGAGAAAAAAATTCTTTTCTTTAAGGGACATGACAAGTTCAATCAATTTATATCCCAAGAAGAAAAGAAGATATTGGCAAATATTAAAAATTGTTATTACCAACAGGGTAACTAGAAGAAGTTTACATAGAGGAAACAGGGACAAACTGTATAGGATGAAATGTCAAGTGATATATATATATATATATGTAGGTATGTAGGTATAAATATATACAAAACTAGGGGGGAGAAGGTAATAATAAGAAAAATAGGAAAACAAACAAAAAGAAATAAATTTATATTCCATAAAGAAGCACATGGGACCAACAGGGAAAAATAGCAATACACTGTAAGGGCAAAGAGGTTAGAGAAAGGAAATATTCAATATTTAAGTGCATTGAAATCAACTTAAAGAGAGAAGAATAATCAGATCCATTGGGGCAGAGAATTGATTCATGACCTATAGAGAAG
>NW_025342295.1:0-1448 GCF_016433145.1 Gracilinanus agilis | reverse complement strand
CGATTCCGCTCTGGGCTTCCTTTCTTTCTTGATCTGAGGTGTCAGCGCGGTCTTTCTCCTCAAATAATCGGGCATGTACTTGCCTATTTACAGGTTGCATCCTCTCTGCCGAGTGTAAGCTTCCTGAGGGCAGGGGCCATTTTTTAAAATTTTGTTTCTGAATCTCCGTTCTTTGCACATTTAATAAATATCTGTTGGTTCATATCGGATCAGACGATGATGGCAACTATGCTGCTGGCTGTGATGTTTGATGTGGAGAATAACAATGCCCAGGTGATTATTTCCTCACTTTCTTCTTTTGGAAAAAGGGGATGCTAACCTTTGGTGTCACCTACTTGTTGACTATTGGGAGGAAAGTACTTTGTAGGAATAGTGCTCTTGGGAAGATGACATCAGAGTTGGTCACAGGTTCAAAAATCTAGGGTTGAAAGGGACTTTCTAAGGTCATGGAGTCTAACCTTCTTCATTTTACAAATGGGGGAACTGAGGCCCAGGGAGGGGAAGCAACTCACCCAAGGCTATACAGTGCTGGTATTTGAACCCAGATCTTTAGACTTCCAATTTAGTACTTTTTCCACTGAATAATTGCCAGATTGGAGGGGGAGTAGGTGCACAGGGGAGTTGGAGACATAGGTTGAATGATTCTGGGTTTCGAGCTGATTGGACCTAATACCATTTATATCCATCACTTTGTCTCCCCCCACTCCATCTGACTCAGGGGGAGAGGAATGTGGAAGACCACCATTTTACACATAAGGAAATTGAGGTTCAGAGAGTAAAACGAGACTTGGCCAAGGTCATGCAGGTGGTAAATGACAGAGCCAGGTCTGAATTCAGTTACTGTGACTCTACCATTCTGTAGAGGTCAAAGAATCGATTAATCACTCAATGAATCAACAGGGATACATTAAGTGCCTACTATGGTACAAGTACAAAAATGAAAACTCCTTGTTGTTCAGGAGTTTATATGGTGAACTGGATAGAGTGCCAGGCCTGGAGTTGCCCTCCTCTTCTCTGAGTTCATTGTCAGTGGCTTCAGACACTCACTAGCCGTGTGACCCTGGGCGAGTCACTTAACCCTGTTTGCCTCAGTTTCCTCATCTGTGAAATGAGCTGGAGAGGGAAATCCAGTATCTCTGCCAAGAAAACCTCAAATGAGGTTGTGAAGAGTCAGACATACAAGTGGAAAATGATTTTTAAAAATCTGTATGTGTATCTATCTATCTATCTATCTATCTATCTATCTATCTATCTATCTATATATATATACACACACACACACAAGTGCTCATGGATGTAAGCATATACTTATATACATAGCCCAAATAGATATGTATATGTATTTTAATTTAATTTTTAAATTATTTTTACATTTTTTCCATGGTTACATGATTCATATTTTCTCTCGCCCCTCATGCTTCTCCCCTCCTGGAGTTGACAAGCAATTC
>NW_025342294.1:0-1342 GCF_016433145.1 Gracilinanus agilis | reverse complement strand
ATGGGCAAGAGACATGAGTAGGGAATTTTCAGGCAAAGAAATCAAAAGTATCATTAAGCACATGAGAAAGTGTTCTAAATCTCTAATAATTAGAGAAATGCAAATCAAAACAACTCTGAGGTATCACCTCACACCTAACAGATTGGCTAAAATGAAAGAAAGGGAGAGTAATGAATGTTGGAGGGGATGTGGCAAAACTGGGACATTAATGCATTGCTGGTGGAGCTGTGAACTGATCCAACCATTCTAGTTGGCAATTTGGAACTATGCTCAAAGGGCTATAAAAGACTGCCTGCCCTTTGATCCAGCCATACCATTGGTGGGTTTGTACCCCAAAGAGATCATAGATAAACAGACTTGTACAAAAATATTTATAGCTGCGCTTTTTGTGGTGGCAAAAAACTGGAAAAGGAGGGTATGTCCTTCAATTGGGGAATGGCTGAACCAATTGTGGTATATGCTGGTGATGGAATACTATTGTGCTCAAAGGAATAATAAACTGGAGGAATTCCATGTGAACTGGAAAGACCTCCAGGAATTGATGCAGAGTGAAAGGAGCACAGCCAGAAGAACATTGTACACAGAGACTGATACACTGTGGTAAAATCGAATGTAATGGACTTCTGTACCAGCAGCAATGCAATGACACAGGACAGGTCTGAGGGATTTATGGTAAAGAACGCTACCCACATTCAGAGGAAGGACTGCAGTAGAGGAAATATATAAGAAAAACAACTGCTTGAATGCATGGGTTAAGGCGGACATGATTGAGGACGTGGACTCGAAACTACCACACCAGTGCAACTAACAACAATTTGGAAATAGGTTTTGATCAACGAGACATGATAAAACCAGTGGAAATGTGCATCGGCTATGGGGAGGGGGAACGGGGGGTGAAGGGGAAAGTAGGAGCATGAATCATGTAACCATGTTAAAAACGAATATTAATAAATGTTAAAAAAATAAAATTTAATAAAATTTAAAAAAGAATCAATCTTGATTCTAAGATGGAAGGGAATGGTTATTTAAAAAAAACAAGCAAAAAAAACCCTAAAAATAAAACAAACCTGTGCCTACCCTTGTACCCAGCATATAGCACTGGTAGGTCCATTTCCCAAAGGCGAAAAGAGAAGGGAAAATTATATACTTGTACAATATTATTTATACCAACAATTTTGTGGAGGCAAAGTATTGGAAACTGAAGGGATTTCCATCAACTGTGGAGTGGCTTAATAAGGTGTGTGTATATGATAACAGTAGAATACTATTGTGCTATAAGGAATGACAGACAAGAAGATCATAAAACATACCTGGAAAGACTTATATGAAGAGATACAAAGCA
>NW_025342293.1:0-1318 GCF_016433145.1 Gracilinanus agilis | reverse complement strand
GCTATAGGTCCCAATATACTTCCCTTTCACTGGGATCTGTGGAGGGTGGTCTGGGATATGTGGGGAATTTCGATTCACTTGGAGGGAGTCCAAATACATTTCTGGACTGTCTGTATTGGAGACCGGATGTAAATGGCTTGTATTATGCAGGGGGTAAAGAATTAATGCAGGTGAAGGCATCCAAACTAGCTTATGCTCTTTTTAATTCACTGAGATTGATGTTCTTTAGAGTCACACCACTTCTCTTGGTACCATGAGGAATTTAGCTGCATGAATGCAGAACGTTTCAGAACTGTACGATTCAAAGCTGACATGAGCACTCCTTCCTCTTGCCTGCCAATGGTCTCACTGACTTGGACTAAAGCTAGGCAAGCTGAAAAAAACAATTCATACACACTCTGAACTTTGTGGAGAATGGAGACAGGTGTTAAATGAAACAAAGAATGGCTGTCACTTTCAGATTAGAAAACCAATGCATTACACTGGGAAAAGGATTTTTCTTCATCAAAAAATCATTCATATTACAATCATTATTCCAAAGATTCAAAAGAGACAATCAAAGAGAAACCCAAGCAAAATGCAAAGCCACAATATAGTTAAATTTTTTTTTAATTTTTTTTTTTTGTATTTTAAACGCTTAACTTCTGTGTATTGACTGATAGGTGGAAGAGTGGTAAGGGTAGGCAATGGGGGTGAAGTGACTTGCCCATGGTCACACAGCTGGGAAGTGTCTGAGGCCGGATTTGAACCTAGGACCTCCCGTGTCTAGGCCTGGCTCTCAATCCACTGAGCTACCCAGCTGCCCCCTCACAATATAGTTAAAAAAAAAAAAGCAAAATTCAGTTTAAATCATAATGTGCAAAGATTCAAAACAGAAAACCAAACAGAAATTCAAGAAAAATTCAAAGACCCAATATAGTAAAAAAGAATACGTTTGAATCATGAAATCGATAAGATTTAGAATCTAAAAAGTGAGCAGAAACCACAACAAAATTCAAAGTCCCAGTGGAGGTAGGTATTCACAAATAGAAGTGGTGTGATAAAACTGATTAGGAAAACATTGTACTGACTAGTGAGGGACTTTAACATTTGAGGAGCAACAAACTCCATGGACAACCAGGAGCTCAATGAAAAATAGCCAGACAAACACCTACTGCTATTAGCAGGATTAACCTTTCCCATATTTTTTTCCTTTGAAAACTACAATTGGGCAAGGCACCTGTTTTCACTTTTCCTCTCCTTCAGGCTGTCACCTAACAAATAGAAGGCATTTCCTTCACAAAACGGCCTCACTTACTGTTGATTCTATTGATGGTTC
>NW_025342292.1:0-1485 GCF_016433145.1 Gracilinanus agilis | reverse complement strand
CATTGCATTGCTGCTGGTACAGAGGTCTATTACATTCAATTTTACCATAGTATATCAGTCTCTGTGTACAGTGTTCTTCGGGCTCTGCTCCTTTCGCTCTGCATCTGTTCCTGGAGATCTTTCCAATTCACACGGAATTCCTTCAGTTTATTATTCCTTTTAACACAATAGTATTCCATCACCAGCATATACCACAGTTTGTTCAGCCATTCCCCAATTGAAGGACATAACCTCCTTTTCCAGTTCTTTGCCACCACAAAAAGCGCAGCTATAAATATTTTTGTACAAGTCTGTTTATCTCTGCTCTCTTTGGGGTACAAACCCAATAATGGTATGGCTGGATCAAAGGGAAGGCATTCTTTTATAGCCCTTTGAGCATAGTTCCATATTGCCAGCCAGAACGGTTGGATCAGTTCACAACTCCACCAGCAATGCATTAATGTCCCAATTTTGCCACATCCCCTCCAACATTCACTACTCTCCCCTTCATTCATTTTAGCCAATATGCTAGGTGTGAGGTGATACCTCAGAGTTGTTTTGATTTGCATTTCTCTAATTATTAGAGATTTAGAGCACTTTCTCATGTGCTTATTAATACTTTTGATTTCTTTACCTGAAAATTGCCTATTCATGTCTCTTGCCCATTTATCAATTGGAGAATGGCTTGATTTTTTTATACAATTGATTTAACTCCTTGTATATTTGAGTGATTAGACCCCTGTCAGAGTTTTTTGTTATAAAGATTTTTTCCCAATTTGTTGTTTCCCTTCTGATTTTGACTACATTGTTTTTGTTTGTACAAAAGCTTTTTAGCTTAATATAATCAAAACCATTTAATTTACATTTTGTAATTTTCTCTAACTCTTGCTTGGTTTTAAAGTCTTTCCTTTCCCAGAGATCTGACATGTATACCATTCTGTGTTCACTTAACTTATTTATAGTTTCCCTCTGTATATTCAAGTCATTCACCCATTCTGAATTTATCTTGGTGTAGGGTGTGAGATGTTGATCTAAACCTAATCTCTCCCATATTGTTTTCCAAATTTCCCAGCAGTTTTTGTCAAATAGTGGATTCAGGTCCCAAAAATTGGGCTCTTTGGGTTTAGCATACACTGTCTTGCTGATGTCCCAAGTCTATTCCACTGATCCTCCATTTTATCTCTTAACCTGTACCATATTGTTTTTTTTTTACTGCTACTTTATAGTATAGTTTAATATCTGGTACTGCTAGGCCCCCTTCCTTCACATTTTTTTCATTAATTCCCTTGATATTCTTGATCTTTTGTTCTTCCAAATGAAATTTGTTATAATTTTTCCTAATTCAGTAAAGACGTTTTTTGGTAATTTGATAGGTATGGCGCTAAATAGGTAAATTAATTTGGGTAGAATGTTCATTTTTATTATGTTAGCTCGTCCTGCCCATGAACAATTGATGACTTTCAAGTTGTTGAGCTCCAGTTTTATATGTTTGGAAAGTGTTTTGTA
>NW_025342291.1:0-1448 GCF_016433145.1 Gracilinanus agilis | reverse complement strand
TGACTTCAAATCAGGTGCTCTCTCTCCACTACACCACCCTATCTTTATTTATAGGATGAAAAGGCACACAAAGAAGTCAAGTTCTGTCTGGGAATTCTGGCAAACAGGGCAAATTCAGTTGTACCAGAGGGCAAGGATGGCTGCAAGAATTGGGGTTTAAGGCATGACAATTCCTTAGTGAGGTTAATGTAGTATAATGGAAATAGAGGGAAATTCCATGTTAGGGAAACTGGAGAGCCAAGGTATTTGATGGGTAGTAGAGGAGACTGATTGTCACTTTCTGCCTCCTGAGTAAGTAGTCAAAAAAGCATTTATTAAGCATATTCTATTGGAGGCACTGTAGCAGAGTGGAATGAACACATTGGTTCTAGAGTGAGAGAACATTGGTTTAAATTCTGTCTCTGTTTAAATCAACTACCTATGTGACCTTGAGTAAGTCACTTAAACTCTGTGAGCCTCAACTTCATATTTTTAAATATTTTTTCCATTACATGTAAAATCATTTATTTTCAAAACATTCCTCCCCATAATTGAGAAGACAGGCAATTTGATGTAGGTTAGAGGTAATGTGGCAAAATTGGGACACTAATGTACTGTTGGCACAGTTGTGAATTGCTCCAACCATTCTGGAGAGTGATTTGGTATTATGTACACAGGGCTATACATACCCTTTGACTAAGCAATATAATATGTATTATGGATGTGTGGTCATGCAAAACATATTTCCATACTACTCATGTTGAGAAAGAAAACACAGAACAAAAAAAATTAAATAATTTAAGATGCAAAATATTACACTTTGATCTATGTTCAGATGCCATCACTTCTTTCTCTGGAAGTAGTTAGCATTTTTCATCACTATTACCTTGGATCTTTTTATGGCTGAGAATAGCTAACTCATTCACAGTTGATCTTGTGCAATATTGCTGTTACTGTGTACAATTCTATCCTGGTTCTACTCATTTCACTTTGCATCAGTTCATTTAAGTCTTTTCAGGTTTTTCTTAAATCATCCTGCTCATCATTTCTTATAGCACAAAAGTATTACATCACCATCATATGCAACAACTCACTCAAGCTTTTCCCCAATTGATGGGAATCTTCTCAATTTCTAATTCATTACCATCACAAAAGGAGCTGCTATAAATATTTTTGTACATACAAGTCAGTTTCCTTTTTTTTTATCTCAATGGGACCACTGGTAGTGTTATTGCTGAATCAAAGGGTAGGCATAGTACCAAATCACTCTCCAGAATGGTTGGTTCAGTTCACAACTCCAACAGTGCATTATTGTCCCAATTTTTTCACATTCTCACCAACATTTTTCATTTTAATTTTATTTTATATTAGTCATTCTGTTAGCTATAAGATGATACATCAGAGTTATTTTCATCATTTTTCTAATCAATAGTGATTTAGAGCATTTTTATATAAACAAAGATAGGTTG
>NW_025342290.1:0-1011 GCF_016433145.1 Gracilinanus agilis | reverse complement strand
TCTCTGTCTGCATCTGCCTGCCTGCCTGTCTGTCTGTCTCTCTCCTCCTCTTCACTTGCAGTTCCCTCTAAGGGGCATGGGATCCTCAGTTTCCAAATTTGGGTTCTTCTTCCACTCAAATAAACTGGTTCCAAACAAGCTTGCAGATTTAAAAAAAAGGCAATTAATTAATTAAGAATAGTTTCCCATGGTTACATGATTCATATTCTTTCTGCAAGATTAAAATTAATATTAATTTTATCAATTAATTAGTACCCAAGTATTATATTTTATAAAATTTATTAATAATCACCTGAAATAGAAGAAATAAAAAGGAGAAAATTAAAAGCCTGAGTAAAGAAAAATTTTCCAAGCTGCATTCGCAGGAAAAGAAAGAAAGGATTATTTAAATATTCTATTTCTTCTTCTGTTAATCTAGGAAATTTATATTTTTGTTGATATTCACCCATATCTCCTATATTGCTGCATATATTGCCATATAATTGGGCAAAATAGTTTTTAATGATTGCCTTAATTTCCTCTTCATTAGAGGTAAGGTCACCCTTTTCATCTTTAATACTGTTAATTTGGCTTTCTTCTTTCCTTTTTTTTATTAGACTAATCAGTACTTTGTCTATTTTATTTGTTTTTTCAAGGTACCAGCTTCTAGTCTTATTTATCAATTCAATAGTTCTTTTGTTTTTCAATTTTATTAAATTCTCCTTTAATTTTTAGGATCTCTAATTTAGTTTTCATCTGGGGATTCTTAATTTGTTCACTTTCTAGTTTTTTAAGTTGCATGCCCAATTCATTGACCTCTGCCCTCCCTATTTTGTTAATATATGCACTCGAGGATATAAATATCCCCCTGAGTACTACTTTGGCTGCATCCCATAGATTATGGTAAGATGTCTCATCATTGTCATTCTCTTCATTGAAATTATTAATCGTTTCTATGCTTTGTTCTTTAACTAACTGATTTTGGAGAATCATATTATTTAATTTCCAATTAGTTTTTGGTTTGCCTCTCCC
>NW_025342289.1:0-1264 GCF_016433145.1 Gracilinanus agilis | reverse complement strand
TTTTCTTTCCTCCCTCCCTTCCTTCATTCCTTCCTCCTTCCCTCCTTCACTCCTTCCCTCCTTTCTTTATTCCTTCCTTCGTTCCTTGCTTCCTTCCTCCTTCCATGTTATATTTCTCTGAGTAGGGGAGATATGATAGATATATTGGGAAATAAAGGGAATTTAAAATAAAATAATATAAAATTTAACTCACATTTAATTGCCAATATTTTGTTTGTGGTATTCTTTTTTAATATAAAATTTCTAGGTATAGGACTTCTGGTTAAGATGGCAGCAGAGTAAGGAGCAGCTGCTCGATCTCTCCTGACCGAAGCATACAGGACTCCTCAAGAGAAAATATGAAATAGTCCAGAGGAACGAAGGAACCCCACAACAGGGCGCAGCATTGAAGGTACACAGAATCAGGGCATTTCCACGCTATAAAGGGGGGAAACAGCTCTCACTAAAACGCTAGAGGAAGAAGCCCCTCCCCCAACCCCACCCCCCAAACCTCGCACAACACCAACTCACAAGAGTGAAAACAGGACTGGGGCAACCAGATAATCACTGGCAGCCTGGGAGCCTGTACCTGTGTGCTGCAAAACGAGGGACCCCAGGTGGCTGGGGGTCTACGGACCTTCCCCAAGCATCCACTTGGGTGAAGGCACTGCCTCAGACCAGGACAAAGGCCTCTAAAACACTGCCTTTCCCAAGCACTGAAGGCATCGCCTCAGGTGCGAATAAAGATCTCCAGCCCACTGACTTTCACTACCTTCTGCACAGGCAAAGGCAGTGCCCTAGGCTTGAATAACTATCTCCAGCCCAGGCTTGGACCTCCAGTGAGGACCCTGTGCAGACCCAGCGCGGCAGTGGAAGCAGCCCCAAAGACTGCTGAAGGAGCCTCAGTCAGAGGGGCAGACTGGGAACTACCAGGAGGCCTGACCCCGAGGACAAGGAGACGGGAGCCCCCCCGGAGCTTGCAAGGCCCAGGCAGACCCTGAGTGCAAAGACAAAGCAGAAAAGGGGCGGGGCTAACAATGGCCAGCAATAAGGAAGTCCAGAAGAAAAAGACTATCAAGAGAAACTCTAGAACACTGGACAACTTCTACACAGAGAAAATCCAGACAACAGAGGAGGGAAAACAAAAATCCAAACCTCCCCCAAAAAATGAAAGCTGGTCACAAGCTATGGAAGAGTTTAAAAATGAAATGCTGAGGAAGATGGAAGAAATCTGGCAAGAAAATAACAGTTTAAAAGGCAGAATTTCACAATTGGAAAGTGAGGC
>NW_025342288.1:0-1396 GCF_016433145.1 Gracilinanus agilis | reverse complement strand
GACACCCCTCATCTTGACCACCAATGAAAAATTGCTTTGGGGTTTCCGGGTTAAGATAGCGGCAGAGTAAGAAGCACCTCTTAACCTCTCTGGACCAAAACACACAAAACTCCTCAAGGGGACATAAAAACAAGTCCAGACGAATGGAGGAACCCCACAACAGGGCACAGAGTGGAAGGTACGTGGAATCGAGGCATTTCCATGCTATAAAGGGGTGAAACGGCTCTCACTAAATCGCGGGCTGAGCAACCACCCCACCCCCAACGCCTCAACACACAACACCTATAGCGCCGAAGCCAGCTAAAAAAAAATAGAGCAAGTTTGGGGCACCCATCAAGTCATTGGCAGCTCCAATGCCTGTTTCTGAGAGCAGCAAGATTTAGGACCCCAAAAAGCCAACGAACACACAAAATCTGAGCGTGGGAGCAGGACGGCGAGAGCGGAGGCAGAGCACAGAGCATGGACTCAGAGCGCAGGCACAGGCGGAGGTGTGGGTGGTGGAGGCAGACACAGCCACAAGCTAAAGCTCTAAAACCCTGAGTGGGGAACAAGTGCAGATGGGTATACGACTGTGGAAGCAGCACCCTGAGACTTGTAAAGAAACCTCCAGCAGAGGATCAAGCAAGGGGGTCCACCAGGGGGCTTGACCTTGGAAAAAACCAGAACTCAGACCTCAGGAGCCAAAAGACCGCGGACAGAACCTGAGCTTGAGGATAAACCTCAGAAGCTACTGGGCTAACGATGGCTACCCAGTCTCAGGAAGTTCAGAAGAGAAAGATTAACAACAAGAAAAAGAAGTCTTTAACACTCAACAACTTTTACACAGAGAAAATCCAGACAATGGAGCAAACAGAGGAGGAGAACAAACAAGCATCTGGACACTCCTCAAATAAGGAAAACTCCTCACAAGCTATGGAAGAGTTCAAAGCTGAGATTTTGAGGAAAATGGAAGAGATCTGGCAAGAAAATAACAGTTTAAAAGGTAGAATCTTGCAATTGGAAAGTGAGGCTTAGAAACAAAATGAACTGATAAGCAAATTAAACACCAGAAATGACCAGATTGAAAAGGAATACAAGAAGATTATGGCTGAAAACCAGAAGATCATAGCTAAAAACCGAAAGATTATAGCCAAAAACCAATCCCTAAAGGCTAGAATTGAGCAATTAGAAGCTAATGATCTCTCAAGACAACAAGAACAAATAAAACAAAGTCAAAAGACTGAAAAAATAGAAGGAAACATGACATATCTCAATGAGAGAGTGACAGACCAAGAAAACAGGTCTAGAAGAGACAATTTGAGAATAATTGATCTTCCAGAAAAACCAGAAATTAATAGAAACCTGGACTCCATACTAACAGAAATAACTCAGCAAAATTGCCCTGAAGTCCTACAAC
>NW_025342287.1:0-1173 GCF_016433145.1 Gracilinanus agilis | reverse complement strand
CACCAAAGCTTAGCACAGTACCTGGAACATTATAAGTGCTTACTAAATACTTATTGATATCCAACCTGGGTCCCTGGGGGAATGATGTAAAGTTTAGATATGGCTCATGTCTGTAGTCTTCCCAGAAGAAATCATCAGTATCTGTTCTAGAAAGGTACTTAATATTCAAAGTAGATCAGGAATCAAATAGTTCTTTTTCCATCTTTTGGAAAAGAAATGCTTAAAATTCAAAAGCTCTATAAATATGCAATGAGAAAGATTACACTACACAGTAATGCATAACTCTTATTCCTTTCCAGGAAAGTGAGATTTAAAACATCAAAACATGGAATATTTTCTGATTCTACTGAGATCCAGTTCCAGGCACACCTGGACAAATGCATTGCCTGGATGTCCTATGTAATTAGCTGCCAAAACGTAAGGGAACCCTTCTTTCCTTTACATGAAGTCCATTGGAAAGGTGTCCTTCTACCAAGTCACATACCTACTGAGAAGAGAGAAAGATGAGAACTAGAATAAAAATAATCTCTCTAAGCTCTATTGAGTGGACAGTTCTTGCTGTTTGCTTTGACAAAGTGGATTGTAATAGGGTCAGAAGGAAGCACAATGGGATGAATCAAAGGTCTATGTTTTTTTAATCTTCTTTTGCAAGAGTATTGTCTAATAGAAAGGACTACACCTCATGCTCATACTATAGAAGACAACATTAGTCTGGTGGATTAGGGATCAGGCTCCTCTGATTACTATTGTTATATATCTATTGTATGCCAGACACAATGTTAGATGTTGGAAATATGGAGAAAAAAATGAATTATATATATATATATATAATTCATATGTATATATATATATATATATGCTCTATTCACTCTATAGTGTGTATATATACAAATATATTTTTTTCCAGTTTATTTGGGGGAATGGGGCATTAACAGCTTGGCAGAAGGGACAGATCAAGAGTAGCTTCATGTACATAGGAAGTGACACTTAACAATGGCTTATGGGCTTCTATTTATTCCAGAGGTGACAAAAATGAGGCTTAAAGAAGTTAATTAACATGTACATTGTCATATACTTATTGTGTGACAGGATTAAAATCAGGTTAGTTGTTCTTTAAATGTACAGGTCATTTGTAAGTCTGGGCCTGATATATATATATATATATATATATGT
>NW_025342286.1:0-1797 GCF_016433145.1 Gracilinanus agilis | reverse complement strand
AGCAAGATAGTGTTTATATTTTCTACAGACAAGCAGACTATTGCTTATATAAAGTACATATTTTATATATACTTAAAAACCAAGCTGCATATAAAAGAGACACATGCTTTCATACACAGTCTTCTTTTTTCTGTTCTTGTTTGAACATGTTCATTGTTTGATGTTTGCGAAGCTATAGATAAAAAGAAAAAAAAATAACTTCACTCACCTAACAGAGATCTTAGATTTCAACAATTTGGGTACACTGATGCAGTTTACAAGCCTTACTTATACAGACACATACACACACACACACAAAGCACAAAGGCATACACAAATATATTCTCTCTCACACAAATGCACATTCATAATATCATAATATTGTTGGCCTACATGACTTCTAAGTTTCCTCAACCTATAATATTCATTATCCTATAGAATACTTAGGATACAGATCTGATTTCAGGTCATATTATACTATAATTATTATCTTTTTTTGGATATTCAATCTCAATGAAATAAAAGTTCACATTAGATATGTTAGACCTGAATCATACTAATGATTTGTCTTGAGCTTATCCTCAAATAAAACAGTATGAAATCCATGGGACATTTTCACATTTTCTCTATCAAGCATTTTTACCTCCATCCAGGAATATATTATTTTAAAAGAACAAGGAAAGGTTTCTGGGTTAAGATGGTGGCAGAGTAAGAAGCAGCTCTTAACCTCTCCTGACCGAAAACACACAAAACTCCTCAAGGGGACATAAAAACAAGTCCAGAAGAATGGAGGAACCCCACAACAGGGCACAGCGTGGAAGGTACATGGAATCAAGGCATCTCCATGCTATAAAGAGGTGAAACAGCTCTCACTAAATCGCGGGCTGAGCAACCACCCCACCCCCACCCCCTCCACACACAACACCTATAGTGCCAAAGCCAGCTAAAAAGAAATAGAGCAAGTTTGGGGCACCCATCGAGTCATTGGCAGCTCCGGGGCCTGTTCCTGAGAGCAGCAAGATTTAGGACCCCAAAAAGCTAACAAACGCACACAAAATTTGAGCACGGGAGCAGGGCGCCAAGAGCAGACGCAGGGCGCAGAACACAGGCTCAGAGTGCAGCTGCCAGTGGAGGCGTGGGTGGAGGCACACACAGCCATGAGCTAAAGCTCTGAAACCCTGAGTGGGGAACCAGTGCAGACAGGCATGCAACTGTGGAAGCAGCGCCCTGAGACTTGTAAAGAAACCTCCAGCAGAGGATCAAGCAAGGGGGTCCAGCAGGGGGCTTGACCTTGGAAAAAACCAGAACTCTGACCTCAGGAGCCAATGGACCATGGACAGACCCGGAGCGCAAGGATAAACCTGAGAAGCTGCTGGGCTAACTATGGCTACCCAGTCTCAGGAAGTTCAGAAGAGAAAGATTAACAACAAGAAAAAGAAGTCTTTAACACTTGACAACTTTTACACAGAGAAAATCCAGACAACCAAGCAAACAGAGGAGGAGAACAAACAAGCATCTGGACCCTCCTCAAATAAGGAAAACTCCTCACAAGCTATGGAAGAGTTCAAAACTGAGATTTTGAGGAAAATGGAAGAGCTCTGGCAAGAAAATAACAGTTTAAAAGGTAGAATCTTGCAATTGGAAAGTGAGGCTTAGAAACCAAATGAACTGATAAGCAAATTGAACAACAGAAATGACCAGATTGAAAAGGAATACCAGAAGATAATAGCTGAAAACCAGAAGTTTATAGCCGAAAACCAAAAGATTATAGCCAAAAACCAATCCCTAAAGGCTAGAATTGAGCAATTGGAAGCTAAT
>NW_025342285.1:0-8955 GCF_016433145.1 Gracilinanus agilis | reverse complement strand
AACCCGTCCCTCCCAGTCCATTTCCAATGATCATGCATTGACTGTTCCCTTTTGACCTGCTGTTTCTTAGAACTCTTTATCTTTCTTCAAAGCTCCACCTCCAGCATGAAACCTTCCCTGATTCTGCCTCTCCCCAATTGCTAGTACCTCTCTCCCTTCTCAATTCCTTTATTTTTATGAACTTAGAAATACACATGTTGTCTCCTCAGACGGAAAGTGGTCTCCTGGAGGATGGAGCCTGTTTTTGGCTTTATACCCCCAGCATCCATCACAGTGCCTGAGTCAAGAAGATCTGAGTTCAAATCCAGTTAAGGGGACATACTGTGTTACCTCAAGCAAGTTGTACCCTCTGACGTCCTCAGTTTCCTAACCTGTAAAATGGGAATGATAATAGCATCTCCCTCTCAGGGTTGTTATGAGGATCAAATAAGATAATATTTGCATAGCACTTTTGAATCTTAAAGCTCAACATAAATGCTAGCTGTTTTAGTAACAATGAATTTGACAAATAATAAAATTTACAAATAATAATGATGCATGTCAATTGCTTGATTGCCCAAGGTCATAGTCATAGATATTCTTTAATTAGTAATAAGATTTAGAGCTGGAAGTGACTCCAGAGATCATCCACATCAACTCCCTTGTTTTACAGATGAGAAAACTGAGGCACTGAAAGGTTAAAAGTTTAAGTTTCTAAGGCCAAATTTGACCTAAAAGCCGGGGAATGCTTTCCATTGCCTCAAATCTTCTACATTTTATGGAATGGTTCTTCTTGTCTTCTTGATATAAGGGAAAGAAAATAAATCTCCTGAAGCCAAATAATCGACATTAGCAAAGTAATGTTTTACTAGCACAGAAGCATATGTCTGCTGGCAATAACGTTACTTCTTTCCAATGCATTTGTCAGAACTCCTTAGAAGCTTCCATCTTCCTTCTGAAAATTGCTTCCCAGCAGCATCTAGAGCTGAATCGATCGTACATTATTTGGAGCCTGAAAACGTTGATCAAGATGAAATCTTTTAGACGCTTAATTCAGGTTGCAGGGAGCATGTCGGTCTTTGGCTGGCTCCTCTGTAGAAGGGGAATTGTAATGGTCTCCCTGCTCTAAACCAGGGTCCTGAAGCAGATGCTCTCTTGAAGACCCTTTTTGGCTGTAAGGCAATTCAATAAAGTACCATTAGATAGTTATTTATTTTGCAGAGAAACAGCTTATCATAAGGGGTTGGGGGCCAGACTGGACTCAGAAAGACCTTGGTTTCCTTCCTGAAAATGAGTTATATGTGTCACCTCCAAAGCAGGGGAAAGGAGAGATGATCATTCCGTTCTTTCCTGCTCAGCGGTATTATAAAATTTTGGCTAAGTGGAAAATGAGGGGTCAGAAACCTCAAATAATCCAGTTTGGGGAATGCTCTGCATACTGTTTTTATGAACAAAAGATGAGTGACGTGCAAACAAACTGATATTAGAGTTTTATTATAAAGAAATGCGTCTGGATAAGCAGTTCTTAAGCTGGGATCAGGAGTCACCCAAAGGGATTGTGGATAGATTTTTATGGATCCATGAACGTGGATGGGGGAAAAATTACTTATTTGCTGTCACTGACCCCCATCTGAAATTTAGCATTTCTTTCAGTTACTTAAAAATATGATTCTGAGAAGGGATCCAGAGGCTTCACCAACCTACCCATGAGGACTGTGACACAAGCAAAGAACAGAGGCTCTGCTGTGGCTTATGTTTTGGTTTCATTAGATTTAGTTCACTCTTCTACAGCTCCTTCTACAATACCCTCAGAAGGAGAATGAATCTTTCTGTTGAAGAGATCACAGGGCTAGAGGTGGAAAGGACCCTAATGGTCAATGAGTCCAATCCCCTCATTTTACAAATGGGGAAACTGAGGCGTGAGAAGTTATTCAGTTTACCCTGAATCATTCACTTAGTAAGCTTCTTGGATGTGATTTGAAACTTAGCCTTCCTTACCCCAAGTCCAGTGCCTTACCCACTCTATATGATTTAGTTCAATTTGACAAAGCTTTATGGAATACTATGGGGTGCCCAGCATTGTGACAGGCCCCATGGGAGATGCATAAAAGTTTATGATAGTTCTTGCTCTGGAGGATTTCAGAGTGTCTCATGTACTCTCTTACACAGTTATCAGCATTGTTTCCTTAATTTCCTCAGTTGTAAAATGAGCTGAAGAAAGAAATGACAAAGTGCTTTAGTATCTTTGCCAAGAAAATACCAAATGGGGTCATGAAGAGTCATGCATGGCTGAAATGACTGAACAACAACAAAAAATAGTAGATAGACAATTGACCTTGGGGCCAGGAAGACCGGAATTCCAACCTATTTTTGATACATACTGGATGTGCGTGCCAAGGCATCAGTACTCTAGACCAGTGATGGGCAAACTTTAAAGAGGGGGCCAAAGGAAAGGAAATGCTCATCTGTCAGTCTGTTTCTAAGACAACTCTTTCCAAGTTTCATTGTATTGCATCCTACTCATTGTATTCGTCAGATTAGGAATAATGTGGCACTGCCAGATAGAACATTTCAGTGGGCCCCATCTGGTCTGCAGGCTGTAGTCTGCCCATCACTGCTCTAGTCGATTCTTAATGATTGAGTTTCAGAGAAGAATTCAACTTGCATTAATAGGAGTTTCATCCTCCAGGATCTCCCAATGGAACCCCAGATTTACTCCTTCTCCCTAATTAGTATTTAATTTATCTGTGTATATGTCATTAATCAATTAAAACACCAACCATGTATTAAACACCTGCTCTAGGCCAGACAATTCCTGAACTCTTTTAGACTGAAAGTTCCCTGAGGGCAGGTTGGCTTATCATAACACAGGGCCAGGTATAAAGGATGTACTTGATGAATAATCAAATAAAGGAATGAATGGGTGAATGAATAGCAAAATCATAAAATCACACTGAACTGGAGCCATAGCAAAAATTTTAATGGTTAAATAAAGATTGGCTTCTATCCAGGGCATTAGACTTGCCAAGTCAGGAAAGAGGACTAATTCTTTTGGGGAAATTTTTTCAACAATGAAACAAAATTACTTTACTGGTTAACTGGAAAATTCAGTTAACCAGAGCCTTCCATCCCCTCATTGCTACAATTATTGCAATAGCATATTGTGTGGCCATCCAGTGTCTACCCTCTCAACTGAGGATATGTTGGTGGACATAATGTTTTCCAGCCCAAGTACTCCAGTATGGGTGATGCTGAATTTGGGATGACCAGGCATTATAGAATTGGAGTTCCTTCTACTTTGGAGTCATCTTCCATGGCATATCCATTCTTGGTGTTATTTCAGGGACCCAGGGATTGGGAACTGGTGAACCTGCTAACTTTGATAGCTTTAACCCCCAGGACAAGATTATCTACCACCAGGCAAGGGCATCAAGGAGTATATTTTTGGGAATTAAATTTTTAAAAAGTTCCAATATAAGCTTCCCCATTTTGTAGCTTCCATTTATATCTTGAGTCATAACTGTGCCATAGGGATACCTCATGTATCTGGAGACTGATTACCTTGCAGTTGCTCCTGTCTGAAATATAGGTAACAATTAGCATTCAAGTTTGAAAATACCTTTACTCAGTCAAAGCAACTGCTATAGGATACCATGCACCAAAACTATTATACTTTACTCATAAAAGAGATTCTTACATTCTTACTCAGAGCCTGTTTACCCTTGTTTTAAACACAATTATAACAATTTCAGCTGTCTGATTTCTCTTTCTCACAGTATACATATGTAGAATTGTGGAGTTAAAAATATCATCCAGCCGAACACCCTACCTAGAACAGGAATCCATGCTACAACATCAGTCTATTAATTGACAAGCATTTGTTCTGTGTCTAGCATCGTATTAGGCATTTGGGGTACAAAGAACAGTAAGAACATATACAGTAAGAGATCCTCTAGCCTATGTTTGAACCCTTCCAGTGAGAAGGATCTATGTAGACAGGCCTTTCTACCTGAGTACTCAATTTATAAAAAAATCTGACTTCTTATAACTATACTCTCACTGGTCCTGGCACTGTCCCCTGGATCAAGGAGAAGGACAATGAATTAAGTTAATTCTGACAAAGACAGCGAACACCTCCCTTTTCATCTTCCCTTTTCTATACAAAATGCCTCCATTTCCTTCCATCTGTCCTCCAATGGGATAGTATTGATTTCTTCATCCATCCTGGCTGTTCTTTTCTAGATCTACTCTGACTTATCAGTGTCCTTCTTAAAATAGGCCTCTTGAGTGTTGTCGTGTATTTGTTACTTTGCTCAGTTGTTTTAGTCATTTTCTGACTCTTCCTGACCCCATTTGGGGTTTTTGAAGATACTAAAGTGGTTTTGTAAGGCTAAGGGGATAAAGGATAAGAAGACCCCTTATCCTTACAGTTTGCCATTTCTTTCTCCAACTCATTTTACAGATAAGGAAATTGAGGCAAACAAGGTCAAGTGACTTGTTCAGAGTCACACAGTCAGTAAGTGTCTGAGGTCAGATAGGAACTCAGAAAATAAGTATTCCTGATTCCAAGGCCAGTGCTCTCTCCACTCTACCACCTAGCTGCCCTAAAGTTGGTATAGATGACTTCAAAGGTTATTTTTATCTCTAAATCCATGAAGGAGGATTTGAATCTAGTCATTATAGAGTCATCATAGAGAATACATCAATCAATAAACATTTATTAAGTTCCTACCATGTATTAGGACTTCGGTGTAGCAATCCAGGTATACATTAATTGTGATATTATTTTAAGAAGTATTCAAAAACTTAACTCTTATACTGCTAATGATTGATCTCTGTAATCTTGAGTCAAATTGCCAAATCCCTAGCCCTTCCCTAAGGCTACACCCCAGAAGTCAGTTATCTCAGTCTCCTTACTTTTCCTTCAATGATCAATTAACATAGGTATCAAACATCAGTAGATGCCTTAGGCCCTATCCACCCTGGATCCTGATCTTAGCTCTACCTATTGTTTCAGATTTTGACAGTTTGCATTTTATGATGATTACCTCATAATGTTAATGTATCAGGCCACCAGCCTCTCCCCTTCCCCCCATACTGTAGTAACCCCAATAAAAGTGACAAGACATCAGTTGGCAAGAGAGCTCTCAACCATCAGAGCTCCTAACCATGAAGCTCTTGACCATCAGAGCTTACTTGCTGTCTGTCTACCTTATGCCAAAACTTTCTGTGTCTGTGTATCTTTATTCTCGCCTTATGTTCTCTTTCCATTAATCCTTAACCCGTAACCCATTTTCCCTCAGTCCTTGGTTCCCCTTTCTGAGTGTCCAACCCACTAGGAATCTTCATGAAGCTGCTGGACGGCTTCATCTGGCGCCCATCGTGGATTGACACCTGAGAGGAAGATTGCAGTGCAGGACCCGGGACGGTCAACGGACCTCAGGTGGCCTCTGGGGTGAGTCGCTGACCACTAGAAAATGGGTCAGAAACTTTCTTCTCGCACTAGTTACATACGATCGCTAAAATCTTTAGTGCACAGGCAAGGATACAGAGTACCAGAAGCTAAACTTCAGGCATTGTTTAAGGTAATTTTGAAATGTGATCCCAAGTTACTAGAAATAGAAGTACTCAATGTACGACAGTGGGATCAACTTGGACAGACTTTAAAGAAAGCGCAAGAAAAGGGACTTAGGGTTGCATCATCAGTATGGTTAACTTGGAAGGTAGTTAGAACAGCTTTAGAGGCAGAAACCATTCAAGATTCATTGTCCCAACCTGCCTCACTCTTAGACTTTCCTTCTAACCTGAATTTCATCTATCTTGCTCCACCCATCCCTCTGATGACTTCTTTTCCTTTACAGAATCAAGCTGACTCTCAGCTTGACCTTCCCCTCGAGCTATCTCCTGAGCTCCAGCCTTCAAAGGCTGATTCTCAGATTCCCCTTATTGCTTCCACACTTACGCTTACTGATCCTCTACCTACCCTAACCTCTCCACTTTCATTTGTTCCTGCTGACTCTATCCCTCCACCATCTTACTCAGTTTCTCTTAGAGCCCATAGGCTTTCTGACACTCAGTTTATTCCTCCTCCACCTCATGCAGCTTCTCTTGACTCTGATGAACTGACTAGTGCTCAGCCCACACCTCTTCTTCCTCCTTCTCCACTCAGTACTAACTGCAGGTTTACAAGCAGCCTAAACCTAGAAGAGAAAGCAGAGAAATCAGCTTCTCCAACAGAAATTAAAAATAATCCTGAGAATGCAAAAGTAAACTTAGAAAAGCAGAAAGATGTTGAATTCCAAACTCTTGAAGCTCTCAGGAATAGTGTCATTCAGTATGGTAATGCAGCCCATGACACCAAGGCACTGATAGATGAGATTAGCCAGCAATCTCTACCACCAGATTTTTGGTATGAATTAGTTGGATCTGTGCTTAATGCCAAAGATTTCATAATGTGGAAGTTATTATTTCAGGAATTATGTGAGGAACAAGCTAGAATCAACAAAAACACCATGTAGATATTGCCTATGATGAATTAACTGGCACAGGTAAATTTAGAAGTCTTACTAGGCAATTGTTATATTCAGAACAAACCTTTAATCCAATTGGACTAGCTGCTCAAAGAGCATGGCAGATTGTAACTACAAAACGCAATGCTACAGATTTCTTTGAGGAGACAACTCCTCAACAAGAGGCTATAAAAGCATGCCAAGACATAAAAACTTTAGACCACAAGAATCTGATGGCAGATCAATTTAAAAAGACAAAACCTGTCTGCTTTGCTTGGCACAAAGCTGGACATTTTACAGGATCCTGTCCCAAATTAAAGTTGAAGTGGACTCATAAATTTTTCAAAGGGTGTCCCAAAGTACGGCATTGGGCCTCACCATATCTCCCGAGAACACAGACTAGGACAGCCACAACCAAAGAGCATTTAAACTGTTTGGGGGGCCAGCCTTGAGCCCCTTAAAAATTCAGGGCACCAGAGATAAGTCTTTGATTCCCCCAAAATTTAACTCAGGTAAGAGTAGAAGCCTCATTTCTCAGGGACTAAAAACCTGCCCTAAGGTCATTGGTGAAAATACTAAGGGAAAGATACTAGTCAAATCCAAAGCATTTCACATTTTTTCAATTGGAAATGACAAAAAACTTGCACAACTGATTCTATCTCCAAACAAATCTTTGCTAAATGCAAAAGTTAGTGTGTGAAGTCAAATTTAAAATTAAACATTTCAAATTTAAATTGGACACAGCAAATTACTATGAAAAGATTGATTATGTTCCACATGAAAAGTAAGACATTTTCTGGTATTTTTCATATACCACAAGCTCTTTGGGAAAGAGATATTTTATCTGAAGTAAATTTTAGTCTAAATACTAGTACTATAGCACAAAAAGACTTTTCAATTAGACACGTGCTTAAGATCATAGCACAGACTTATAATATCATATGTGACTTATATGTTGTTTATCTGATTATTTGTTTAAAGGCTGAAAAAATTAAACTAATGCAAGATACAGAAACTGTTCTGTTGTTTCACACCACACAAAATGCAATCTTGCAAAGTCAAAAGGAAAATTTTATTTGCTCTCACAATCTCCATAGACCTCAGACTGAGAGAATTTCAAAGGCAAATGGCCTAGTAACCACTGCTTTGCAGGAAACGGTTAATTTGTACTCAATATTACATCAGAGTGCAAAATTTTGTGAACCTCAATTTTCTATACAAGTCAATGAAATTGATTGGCAATGCAAATCTTGTGCTCCTTATTCTGACACTCCTCAAGGAGGCGACTGCAAAGTTGTAAGACCTGCACAATTGTGGCAAAGGGATGCATTACAATATGCCTCTTTTGTAAAAATAAAAATTTACTCTCTTGCTGTATGGGCGAAAGCTCAAAATGGAGAAGTATGCAATGTTGTTGCACAACTTTCAAATATTCTTGCACATTTGGCTATTCCAAAACAGTTAAAAAATTGGAATAATAATGCTTATACCAGCAAGAGATGGGCAAAATTGGACAAATCATGGAACATCTCTCTTAAGGCTGGTATCCCAGGAAATTGGGAATTACCCATTGGGAAAAGAGCTAAAGGAAATATAAAAGCCCAAATTCAAAATTCAAAAGCCCAAATTCAAAACCAAAAAGGATGTTATCAGGCACTTTCTAACAAACCAGTTCCAAGAAAAAGCCCCAATGAGTTTTTCATTTGGGGTCGAGATTTTACTTCTATTTTCACAGGTATCAGGAATGCATGGAAGAAAACCAGAATCATCAAGCATTCCCAGAAAAGACCAACCCAGAGAGCAGAGAAAGCAGATGTCTGTCCAGCACTAACCATAGGACAGCACAGCTACCAGATCCCAGAAAAACAGCATAGGAATAAACAAGGCACAGCCACTGACTTAAGAACAGGTCTAATGAACTATCCACACAGATGAACTTTTTCATTGAGACAGTTTAACTGCAAAAGACTTATTAACTTGCTTACAGACATTTTATTCTAAAAGCATATGGGTATTTATTGAAGATCAACTTTTTACACGCCCCCAAAAAATTTAAATTGTATTGTACAATGTATATCTTGCAATTATTTTTGTTGGAATTGTTCCATGTTACTCAAATTTGATCTGAAAATTATTTTTCTATTGAAAGCTTACAACCAATAATTCCAAAATCTCATCTTAACAATCCATTGTACAGAGATATTAGGGTATAATATTTAGGCAAAACTACAATATTATTGTAATATTGGCAGTTTCAAAATCTTACATTGGTTCTATTATTCTCTTATTATTGGTTCAATTGTTCTCTTGCAAACAGAAATTGTTTCTATTCTTCCAAACATATAAGCCATAACAGCTTTTAGTCAGCCTTTATAATATGTCTTTTCTATAATTAGACTTGAACTGTTTTTGTAATGTCATAACAGTACATTGGATACTGTTCACTTGCATAAGAAATTGTTTCTAT
>NW_025342284.1:0-1036 GCF_016433145.1 Gracilinanus agilis | reverse complement strand
CATAGCCGCTGTGCATTTCCACTGGTTTTAACATGTATCATTGATCAAGACCCATTTCCAAATTGTTGATAGTTGCCTTGGTGTGGTAGTTTCCAGACTACATCCCCAATCATGTCCGCCTCAACCCATGTGTTCAAGCAGTTGTTTTTCTTCTGTTTCTACTCCTGTAGCTCTTCCTCTGAATGTGGGTAGCGTTCTTTTCCATAAATCCCTCAGAATTGTCCTGGGTCACTGCATTTCTGCCAGTACAGAAGTCCGCCACATTCTATTTTACCACAATATATTGTACTCTGTGTACAATGTTCTTCTGGCTCTGCTCCTTTTGCTCTGCATCAGTTCCTGGAGGTCTTTCCAGTTCACATAGAATTCCTCCAGTTTATTATTCCTTTGAGCACAATAGTATTCCATCACCAGCATATACCACAATTTGCTCAGCCATTCCCCAATTGAAGGACATACCCTCCTTTTCCAGTTTTTTGCTACCACAAAGAGTGCAACTATAAATATTTTCTTACAAGTCTGTTTATCTATGATCTCTTTGGGGTACAAACCCAACAATGGTATGGCTGGATCAAAGGGCAGTCATTCTTTTATAGCCCTTTGAGCATAGTTCCAAATTGCCATCCAGAATGGTTGGATCAGTTCACAACTCCACCAGCAATGCATTAATGTCCCAATTTGGCCACATCCACTCCAACATTAATTACTCTCCCCTTCTATCATTTTAGCCAATCTGCTAGGTGTGAGGTGGTACCTCAGAATTGTTTTGATTTGCCTTTCTATAATTATTAGAGATTTAGAACACTTTCTCATGTGCTTATTGATACTTTTGATTTCTTTATCTGAAAATTGCCTATTCATGTCCCTTGCACATTTATCAATTGGGGAATGGCTTGATTTTTTATACAATTGATTTAACTCCTTGTATATTTGAGTAATTAGACCCCTGTCAGAATTTTTTGTTATAAAGATTTTTTCCAAATTTGTTATTTCCCTTCTGATTTTGGCTGCATTGTTTTTGATTGTACAAAAGCTT
>NW_025342283.1:0-2230 GCF_016433145.1 Gracilinanus agilis | reverse complement strand
CTTGCCATAGGGCTCACTCCACACCACACTCCCTGGGGAAATTAATCTACTCAGTTCTGAAACTCTTCCTTCAAGCTCAAATCCCATCTTCAGGAGGCTTTTCCTGCTCTGCTCCTTCACCCACAGTGCCTTCCTTCCCAAGTACACTGTATACCCTTTGCACATACATAGTTGTTAGACTCTGAGCTCCTTGAGGGCAAGGACTATCTTTGCTTTTCTTCTGTAACCTAAGGCCTTTCTCCTTGGTGGAGATTAACGTCCTGCTCTTTGTGAGGGATAGGATGGAACTGAGGAGAACCTTCTTCAGTCGTCTCTGAGATTCTCCAAGAATTGAGTCACTTCAAGATGCTTCTGGCATCCTCAAAAGAAAAGATGGAAAATCCCATCGCAGGTTGCTGCAGAGGAAACAAGACTCTTGGGAGAATCTGGCATGAGAAGAGCCAGCAGTCACCATCATGTCCCTATCCCCAGCTTGCTAGACCAGACTCCGGGGACCTTCTCGTTGGGTGAGAATTCTCCCTCTTGGCTGAGCTGAATTACCTTGCTCCCAATGGGAGAGTTCCTTCACATTGTATTATCTGATTCATATTCTCTTATGTGTACTTTCTCTGATTTCTGCTTGGATAAATAGATCTCTTCAGTGTGTTTGTGTTCATTATGGAACTGGTATTTTGTGGGAAACAGGTCAAGCCTTGGATATAAAGTTTACAGTCCTCCTTGCCCACCTTTTAGTAAAACAGCAATCAGGAGCAGCTGGGTAGCTCAGTGGATTGAGAGTCAGGCCTAGAGATGGGAGATCCTAGGTTCAAATCTAACTTCAGACACTTCCCAGCTGTGTGACCCTGGGCAAGTCACTTGACCCCCATTGCCCACCCTTACCACTCTTCCACCTATGAGACAATACACCGAAGTACAAGGGTTTAAAAAAAAAAAGTAAAAAAAAAAAAAAACAGCAATCAGAAGTTAGCCTGAACCTAATCATATCCCTTAACTAACAATATTTAAGGGAAGAGATAGATACAATCCTAGCCCAATACCCCCTCTTTCTCTAAGAAGAGCAGAGTGACTTTGACTTTCTACTTCCCCTCTTGGCAGAAATGAAAGTCTACCTTGAGGAAGAGTGAGTGGAGAAGAGACTAGAGATGTCTATCCTGCTTCCCTTAGAGCTCTATGGTGTCATCCCCATGTTACATGTGGGGGAGGCAGCCCTTGTCATATTGGGGCTTCTCTATACCTTTTTCCCCCAGCTCTCAGCACAGTGGTCAACACATTTTTTTTTTATCCTGGGACTCCATTCTAGGAGCATAGGGCCACAACCAGTAGGCAATGGGTCACGCAGTCGCTCAGGGTCACCTAGCTGGGAAGTGTCTGAGCCTGGACTTGAACCTAGGACCTCCCGTCTCTAGGCCTGGCTCTCAATCCACTGAGCTAGCCCAGCTGCCCCTACTTTAGGTTGCAGTTTCTTTAGCAGATGTAGTTTTTACAGGGTGGGGTTGCTAGCCCCACGCCCAACCCTCCTCCTTTTTCATCCGGGCTAGGGACCAACCTTGGCCCAGGAGTGGTAAGGGTGGGCGATAGGGGTCAAGTGACTTGCCCAAGGTCAACACATAGTAGGTAGCTTAATAAATTCTTGTCAACTGACTGACTGTCCTGGGGATGAAATTTCATGACTTGTGAGTGAGTGGAGACTCATCTGACCCCATCTAATCTAAGCAGATAGACCATGTTTTACTTCCATTTACTTCAGACACAAACATCTCTTTGGAGATTTAAAAAAATGGGGAAGGATCTGTTTGTACAAAAATATTTCTAGCTGCGCTGTTTGTGGTGGCAAAGAATTGGCAACTAAAGGGATGATTGGGGAATGGCTGAAGAAACGCTGGTATATGGTGTGTATGTGATGTGGAATACTATTGTGCTGAAAGGAATGATGATTTCCAAAAGAGCTGGAAAGAGCTACATGAACTGATGCAGAGTGAATTGAGCAGAACCAGGAAAACACTGTACACAGTAACTGCAATACTGTGGAACGACCAAATGTGACAGACTTTGCTACTCACAGCAATACAGTGATCCAGGACAACTCTGAAGGACTTTGACAAAGAAGTCTATCCAACTCCAGAGAAAGAACTGTTGGGGTAGAAACGAAGACGAAAATATATGATGTATCACTTATTTGAGTGTATCTTTGGGGTTTGGGTTTTCTAAGATTATTCACTTACAAAAATGA
>NW_025342282.1:0-1022 GCF_016433145.1 Gracilinanus agilis | reverse complement strand
AATACCTTCAATTTCTTTTTCTTCTCTAATTGCTACTGCTAGTGTTTGTAGTACAATGTTAAATAATAGAGGAGATAATGGGCATCCTTGTTTCACTCCTGATCTTATTTGAAATGCTTCTAATTTATCCCCATTGCATATGATGCTTGTTGATGGTTTTTGGTATATACTGTTTATTGTTTTTAGGAAAGGTCCTCCTATTTCTCTACTTTTCAGGGTTTCAATAGGAATGGATACTGTATTTTGTAAAAGGCTTTTTCAGCATCAATTGAGATAATTATGTGATTTTTTTTTGTTTTATTGTTGATATGATCAATTATGTGGATGGTTTTCCTAATGTTGAACCATCCTTGCATTTCTGGTATAAATCCCACCTGATCATGGTGGATGATTCTCTTGATCACTTGCTAGAGTCTCTTTGCTAGTATTCTATTTAAGATTTTTGCATCTATGTTCATTAGGGAGATTGGTCTATAGTTTTCTTTCTCTGTTTTTGATCTACCTGGCTTTGGTATCAGTACCATATTTGTGTCATAAAAAGAATTTGGTAGGACTCCTTCTTTGCTTATTATAACAAATAATTTTATAGTATTGGGATTAGTTGCTCTTTGAAGGTCTGATAGAATTCACTTGTGAGTCTATTGGGCCTTGGTGATTTTTTCTTAGAGAGTTCTTTGATGGCTTGTTCAATTTCTTCTTCTAATATGGGATTATATAGGTATTCTATTCCTTCTGCTATTAATCTATGCAATTTATATTTTTGTAAATATTCATCCATATCTCTTTGATTGCTATATTTATTGCCATATAATTGGGCAAAATAGTTTTTAAAGATTGCCTTAATTTCCCCTTCATTAGAGGTGAGGTCTCCCTTTTCATCTTTGATACTGTCAATTTGGTTTTCTTCTTTCCTTTTTTAAATTAGATTGACCAGTACTTTGTCTATTTTTTCTGTTTTTTCAAAATACCAGCTTCTAGTCTTATTTATTAATTCAATAGTTCTTTTACTTTTGATTTTAATA
>NW_025342281.1:0-1232 GCF_016433145.1 Gracilinanus agilis | reverse complement strand
GTTGGACACAATTAAACAAAAACAAAAAAGTAGACTATTACCCTAAACCAGGGTCCTAGATTATCATACTAGGGTTGTCATAGGCAGTCCTTTTGTTTAATAGCTTTATCATCCTCATAAGACAGAAAGTATGTTCTTTTGTGTGTCTCTGTTGTGTACCAAACTACAAGGAATTTGCAGAGCTACTGTAACTAGGGCAGGGCAATGAGGGCTTTAATCCACAAATGCCAGAATTTACAGGGTGCTTTCAAGATATGAATTTCTTTATCATATAGAAACAATTGAACTTAATTTCTTGTTAATAAGAATAATTAGTCAGAAAAGGAAACTACCAGATTGCATCTCCCTTGCCAATTGCTGCAGTCCAGGTGAGCTGTTTTGACCTCCGCTCACTTTACCCCCTTCCTCAGGGCAGTCTCCTTAGAAAAGTCCTTCCGGAGTCCTGGGGACTCTACTCACACTCCTGCTCCACATGCCTTCATGTGGTAGCTTTGTGGAAAACGGCAGAATTGGAGATTATGACCCTGGGAAGTTCTAGATTTCTTGATTAAATTACAAAATAGCATTTCTTTTAAAAATAAAAGATTGAGATACTGTCTTCCTGCCTTCCGGCCAGGACTGTACCACCTGGTTGTTCTGCATTCCAGAGAGGTTTGTGGAAATGCATGGAGAGGAAGATGGATTGTCTGGTGTTGGGACTTCCGGGTTAAGATGGCGGCAGAGTAAGAAGCAGCTCTAAACCTCTCCTGACCGAAACACACAAAACTCCTCAAGGGGACATAAAAACAAGTCCAGATGAACGGAGGAACCCCACAACAGGGCACAGCGTGGAAGGTACGTGGAATCGAGACATTTCCAAGCCAAAAAGGGCTCTCACTCACTCAAGCGCGAGCTGAGCAACCGCCCCACCCCCACCCCCTCCACACTCACCTATAGCTCTGAACCCAGCTAAAAAGAAATAGAGCAAGTTTGGGGCACCCATCGAGTCATCAGCAGCTCCGGGACCTGTTTCTGAGAGCAGCAAGACTTAGGACCCCATTAAGTCAAGAACGCACGCGAAATCTGAGCGCGCGCGCGCGGGAGCGGACGCTGGGAGCGGAGCGCCGGCTGAGCAGAGGCTTGGGTGCCGGCTGAGCAGAGGCGTGGGTGCCGGCTGAGCAGAGGCGTGGGTGGAGGCAAACACAACCAGGAACTAAAGCCTAAGTGGGGAACCAGTGCAGACGGGTATACGA
>NW_025342280.1:0-1418 GCF_016433145.1 Gracilinanus agilis | reverse complement strand
AAATATCTACAACTCTGCAGAAAGCTGCCAAAGGCTGGAAGATGTGTAATTCTGTCAGCACGCCCCTTTCAAGCTTAGTCCCAGAGATCTGTCAGAACCTCAGAGAAGATACAGGATTTCCCCCAAATCCAGGGATTTGCTGGAGCCAATTCCAACCTCTAAGAGTTTTATATTAAATTTTTCATGTACGTATTTACACAGAGGCGATTGGCCAACACTTCACAGCAGGGTCTGAAGGATTAGGTCAATTGTCTAGATTTTAGAAAGTGTTAACAATGTAGATTAGATTCAAAGTGTGCTACACACTTACCAATACACCACCTGCCCACCTCACAAAGCTAGGGTCAAAATCAGCGCTGAAAATGAGTACGGGGGACTCAGAGACGATAATTGACTCATGTAAACTCACATAGCTAATGCGTGATTTAAATTTGAGTCTTGGTGACTCCAAGCCCACTACTCTACCCACTATACACACAGCCAGACAATGAAAAGCTGTTGATCCTCCTACTGGGCAGAGCAGATCTCTTCCCTCACTCTCCCTCAAGCTGATGCTGGAGTGCCAGGGGGCATTACCAGCCCTCAGACACTTCACCGAATGCTAGTGTTCATGTCACAGAGTCACACAATTCCAGGGCTGAAGGAGACCTCAGAGCCCATCTAGCTCAAGCCATCCCAGAAAGAGAGTCCACTTATAGCACACTTGATCCTCCAGCTTCAGCTCAAGGGCCCCCAGAGATGAGGAGCTCATCTACAACTCTCAGATCCTGAAAATAAGGCCACAGGAACTTGGGTTGGGGAAGGGGGAAGAGATGACAAAAATGTAAATATATTCTTCCTCCCAGGTCCAAAGAGAATATAAGAAACTGCTTAGTGTGATACAGAGAGTGCCGGATTTGGAATTAGGAAGATGATTATTTAAATCCAGACTCAGATATACTCAGACAATTTTGTGTGTAACCTGAGTCTCAGTTGTTGCATCTATAAAATGGGTTAATGATATTTGAAGAACATATCACATGAGATTATTAGGAGACACAAATGACATAAGGGATAAGGGACAAAAATGGCTCTGCAAACTTTAGTGTGTTATAGAGATGTTGGTCGCTCGCAAGTTTTTAAGGCATGATCACAGTGACTCGCTATATTTTTCTTCCAGATTTCCTAATTATAAAAGTTTTCCATTTGGCCAAGCTCAAACATTATCCTCTTCACATATAGATTCATAAAGAAACCAAAACTCTGACCTCTAAACTTGGTAATATGCAGTTAAGGAAGTTCTACCAATAAGAAAGAACCACAAAGGTCAACAAGGGCTCTGAGCCCTACGCTCCTTGTTCGCAGTGGTCCCTTCTATTTAGTCTGCTGGAAGCAAAAAGGGAAGAGTGAGCCGAGGAAGGTGGCAAGGGAGCAAAGAC
>NW_025342279.1:0-1071 GCF_016433145.1 Gracilinanus agilis | reverse complement strand
ATGTGTCCTTCAAGACCAAATTCAAAGGAGCAGCTGGGTGGTTCAGTAGATTGAGAGCCAGGCTTGGAGATGGGAGGTCCTGGGTTCAAATATGGCCTCAGATGCTTCTTAGATGTGTGACTCTGAGCAAGTCACTTAATTCCCATTGCTGAGCCCTTATCACTTTTCAGCTTTGGAACCAATAATAGTATTGATTCTAAGATAGAAGATAAAAGTTTAAAAACAAAAAGATCAAATTCAAATGTTATCTCCTTCGGTGATTCCACCACCAGAAAATGATTTTTTCCCCCTAAGATGTTCCAGAGAATATTTCGTTTGTACTTAAATCATATTCTATTTTGTATTATAGAAGCACAGGATAAGAGATCTAGAGCAGGAAAGAGCCCTAAAGGCCATCTAGGCGAATTTTCTAATTTTAAAGATGAAGAACCAGAGGATAAGAGAAGCCAAGCTCACAACAGGTAATAAGTGGCAAATCCAAGATTTCAGTCCTGTTCTTCCACTTCTCAATCCAACACTCTTTCTATTATTCCACATTTCCATGCCACTTGAGCATTTCATATGATAATATTTATTTGTGTATGGGCCATATCTCCCTCTTCCCCTCCCCAATAGGTTACATAGAAATTCTCCAAGTCCTGAGATCCTGCTTTCTTAATCTCTGCCTTTTTCCCAATGCCTAGCACAATAGTTTCTGTAGAGGATATATAATCAAAAAGTACTTGTTGAAAATATGGATGGAAGTATTCATGGATGGATACTACAAAGAAGCATTATTTTGGCAAGTAAAACTGTTCTTATAAAGCAATTGGAATGTGGAAAATTCTATCCAAAGGATGAGTAATAAGGATACATGAACTAGGAAATGCTTGTATTAATGAAAGTTTTTTCTGCCCCTATTTCAAAAAACCCTCACCTTCTTTCTTAGAATCAATACTAGGTATTGGTTCCAAAACAGAAGAGCAGTGAGGGCTAGGTGATGAGGGTTAAGTGATTTGCCCAGGGTCACACAGCTAGGAAGTGAATGAGCCCACATTTGAGCCTAGGACCTTCTGTCTCTAGACCTGTCTC
>NW_025342278.1:0-3335 GCF_016433145.1 Gracilinanus agilis | reverse complement strand
CACAGTAATCCAACACTGTTCTTTTAAAAGGTTCTTGTATGAATTCCCAATAAAAAAAAAGATGATTAGGTGAGAGATTTGTAGCTAAAAGGCAATGTAGATATTATTTAGTTTGGTTTACCTCGTTTTATAGATAAGAAGCATGAGAATTGAAATTATTTGTTTAAGATAAAAAAGGTAGGAAATGATTGAGCCAAGATTTAAACCCATATTCTTCTAGACTCAAAATCTAGCTCATTTTCACAATAAACTGTAATCGAAGAGATTACATGAACAGACATGAAAATTTAAGTCAGTATCTTCTATTTTAATCCTTACTCTCAGGTTAAATCCTTGGCTTACCTTAGCAAGGCAAAATCAAACTTTAGTCCCTATAGAAAGCCTTCCCTAATAGTTGTTAGTACTCCCTCCCACATAAATCTAGAATATATTTGCTTACTTATTTACAATTACTTCTCAATATAATTAAAATGATAAGGACATTTTTGGTTTATTTTGTTATTGTCTCGCTGCATAGCAAGTGTCTTGTCTGTATTTTATTAGTGTCTTATTAGTGTCTTGTCTGTGTTAAGAATTTTAAAAGCCTATTAAATTGATATGAAATGAGATACTGGCCAAAAAGTAAATGTAGCACCAAATGCAAATATGTATAATACAAAACTGACTTAAAAGAATTGATCTATCTTTTTTAGCAAATTATTGAACAAGTCTTTCTGGCTTCATGTCACAAATTGAAAAGCAACATTGGGGAGTCAAGATGGCAAAATAGAAGCAGAAAATCACCTGAACTCTCCAAAATTATTTTCAAATAACTTTAAAATACTATCTCAAATCAAATTCTGGTGCAGCAAAACCAGCTACATTTCTGGTGAAACAGTTTCCCTACCAAAGACAATTTAAGACTTTATCAGGAAAGATCTGCCTCACTTGCATAGTGGTTGACATAGAGTGTAGAATGGGCCACTTCTAGGGCAACAGACCTTTCAGGCAGCTGAACAGCAGTAGCAACAGCTTCAGGACCTCTCAGTCCACATAATGTAGAGGATCAGATAGTTGTTTATTACATGGGAACTTTTGTTGCCACTGGGTTCAGGGCTCTGTTGCATTGCACATAGATTTAAGGGTTTTAGTCGTAGGGCAAATAGAACTAGCACCTGTGACTTCAGGGGAACAAAGGTCCAGATCACAATTCCAACTGGAAGGAGATTGCTCATGGTTTCTCATTAGAACATAGAGGTCCTGATCTCATTTAAATGACAGAAAAAGACACTAACTAGTGTTTGTGACTATATGTGATCAGAGGCACTAGTCACAGTTCCATGTTAGACAAGATTTCACAAAAGAGTAGGATCACTAGACTTGATTACAAGACAGAAAAGAACATTAATGTTGGTGGCTACAAAAGAATAGGAGACCTTGTTATTTCTAAAGCCAAGAGGAGTGTTTGCATGTGTGGCTAAAAGAGAACAAGGTCCTTTTCTAGTTAAAGAAAATAGCACAAGGTAGGAGATCAGTAATTACAACTTTACTTACATCATACAACCTGAAAGAAAAACCTAAAGGTCCCTAGAACAAGCTCTGAAAACAAAAGAAAAAAGGCCTAATCCCAACTTTGTAGTGAAGCTCAAATTAAACAAAAAATAAATGTCAAGAAAACAGGCTGGGGAATTAGTAAACAATAATAAAAAATAACCTGACCACAAATAGTTAATATAGTGGCAAGAAATATCAAGCTGCAAACTCAGAAGATATTGATGTCAAAATAGTTAAAAGCAAAACCTTAAAAAAAGTATTAATTACATGCAAGCCTAAAAAATGAATTCCTTGAAGAACCCCCAAAACATGCAAAAATATTAAATAAGACACAAAAAGGAAAGGTTTGTAAAAACAAATAATAATAGAGAGATGCAAGATATTTTTTTGAAAAAAAGAGTCAACCATTCAATAAAAGAGCAAGAAAAATCTTAAGAAAATCATAATTCAAAAAACCAGAACTTACCAAATGGTAAAAGAGGCACAAAAATGTACATTAAAAAAGATTTTCTATTCATATTGACACTTCCAGTTAAGATGGTGGCAGAGCAACGAGCAGTTGCTCGATCTCTCCTAACTGAAGCATATAGGACTCCTCAAGGGGACATAAAAATGAAACCAGATGAACAAAGGGACCCCACAACAGGGCACAGCATTGTAGGTACGTGGAATCGGGGCATTTCCACACTATAAAGGGGTGAAATAACTCTCACTAAAACGCGAGAGGAAGAAGCCCCTCCCCCACACCCACACCACGTACAATCCAGAGGCCAACGCACAAGAGTGAAAGTAGGATTGGGACACCCAGGAAATCACTGGCAGCTCCAAGGCTTGTTCCTGAGAGCAGCAAGAACTAGGACCCCAAGAAGGTAAAGAACACACACGGACTTCCCTGAGAGCTAGAGCGAGTGAGGGCAGTTCCCTAGGCTTGGAAAAAGATCTTGAGCACAGACTTTGACCTTGAGTCGGGACCCGGAGCAGACTAGAATGAAGCTGTGGAGACAGCGCCCTGAGACTGCTGGAGGAGCCTCGGGCAGAGGGGCAGACCAGGGACAACCAGGTGGTTAGATCCCGAGAACAAGTAGATCTGAGCCCTCCTGAGCCCAGACAGCACAGACAGACCCTGAGTGTGAAGACAAAGCTGAGAAGGGGCGGGGCTGGGCAAGTCAAGAACCCCAGAAGAAAAAGATTATCAAGAAAAAATCTGGAACCCTTGACAACTATTACACAGAGAAAATCCAGACAACAGAGGAGGACAAACAACTATCCAAATCGTCCCAAAACAATGAAAACTGGTCACAAGCTATGAAAGAGTTCAAAACAGAGATGATGAGAAAGATGGAAGAGATCTGGCAAGAAAATAACAGTTTAAAAGGCAAAATTTTGCAATTGGAAAGTGAGGCTCAGAAATCAAATGAACTGATAAGCAAATGGAACACCAGAAATGACCAGATTGAAAAGGAAAACCAGTCCCTAAAGGCTAGAATTGAACAATTAGAAGCCAATGATCTCTCAAGACAACAAGAACAAATAAAACAAAGTCAAAAGACTGATAAAATAGAAGGAAATATGAAATATCTCAATGAGAAAGTGACAGACCAAGAAAACCGGTCTAGAAAAGACAATTTGAGAATCATTGGTCTTCCAGAAAAGGCAGAAATTAATAGAAAGTTGGACTCCATACTTAAAGAAATTATTCAGCAAAATTGCCCTGAAGTTCTACAACAAGAGGGCAATATAGACATTGAAAGGATCCATAGATCACCCTCTACACTGGACACAGAAAAGTCAACACCCAGGAA
>NW_025342277.1:0-1839 GCF_016433145.1 Gracilinanus agilis | reverse complement strand
TTCTTAAGTGAAGACAATCAATGAAGCAATAAATCAAAGTTTGATTTTTATTGTTTTTTAGCTATTTAGTCGTGACATTATAGAGAGTTTTCTTAGCAAAGATTGGAGTAATTTTCCATTTCTTTCTCCAGTGGAGTAAGGCAAATAGCAGTTGATTGACAGGGGTCACACAGCTAGTGATTGTCTGAAGGTAGATTTGAATGCTGGTTTTCTTGACTCCAAATGCCAGGCTTTTTCCACTAAGCCACCCAGCTGCCTCATGAGTTTGTATTATTTGCCAACTTCTGAGATATGAATGCTCACACTAAAATTTTTAAAATCAGATCTTATAAGCTAGGGCAGTGATGGGCAAACTTTTTAAAGAGGGGGCCAAAGGAAAGGAAATGCTCATCTGTCAGTCTGTTTCTACAGCAACTCTTTTGAAGTTTCATTGTGTTGTATCCTACTCATCGTATTCGTCAGATTAGGAATAATGTTCCATAGAACATTTCAGGGGGGCCACATCTGGCCCCACTGGCCGTAGTTTGCCCATCACTGAGCTAGAGAATTGGCTCCATAGCACTCCTGTACCCAAATGTCCTCAGGAAGACAGCATATTGGTAGAAGAGGCAGAATACCTGGGGAAGGAAAGACTCATGTTTGCCATACAGTAGTCAATGAGGTGGCAGAGTGACTAGTGTTGGACATGGAATGAAAAAGATGAATTTCAGGTTCTGGGTTAAGATGGCGGCAGAGTAAGAAGCAGCAATTAAACTCTCCCGACCAAAACACACAAAACTCCTCAAGGGGACATAAAAACAAGTCCAGACAAATGGAGGAACCCCACAACAGGGCACAGCGTGGAAGGTACATGGAATCGAGGCATTTCCATGCTATAAAGGGGTGAAACAGCTCTCACTAAATCACGGGCTGAGCAACCACCCCACCCCCACCCCCTCCACACACAACACCTATAACTCCGAAGCCAGCTAAAAAGAAATAGAGCAAGTTTGGGGCACCCATCGAGTCATTGGCAGCTCCGGGGCCTGTTCCTGAGAGCCGCAAGATTTAGGACCCCAAAAAGCTAACGAACGCGCACAAAATCTGAGCTCGGGAGTAGGGTGCCGAGAGCGGACTCAGGACGCAGAAAATAGGCTCAGAACACAGGCACGGACGGAGGCATGGGTGGAGACAGACATAGCCACAAGCTAAAGCTCTGAAACCCTGAGTGGGAAACCAGTGCAGATGGGTATACGACTGTGGAAGCAGCACCCTGAGACTTGTAAAGAAACCTCTGGCACACGATCAAGCAAGGGGGTCCACCAGGGGGCTTGACCATGGACAGACCCTGAGCGCAAGGATAAACCTGAGAAGCTGTTGGGCTAACAATGGCTACCCAGTCTCAGGAAGTTCAGAAGAGAAAGATTAACAACAAGAAAAAGAAGTCTTTAACACTTGACAACTTTTACACAAAGAAAATCCAGACAACTGAGCAAACAGAGGAAGAGAACAAACAAGCATCCAGACCCTCCGCAAATAAGGAAAACTCCTCACAAGCTATGGAAGAGTTCAAAACTGAGATTTTGAGGAAAATGGAAGAGATCTGGCAAGAAAATAACAGTTTAAAAGGTAGAATCTTGCAAATTGAAAGTGAGGCTCAGAAACCAAATGAACTGATAAGCAAATTGAACACCAGAAATGACCAGATTGAAAAGGAATACCAGAAGATTATGGACGAAAACCAGAAGATCATAGCCGAAAACTGAAAGATAATAGCTGAAAATCAATCCCTAAAGGCTAGAATTGAGCAAGTAGAAGCTAATGATCTCTCAAGACAACAAGAACAAATAAAACAAAGTC
>NW_025342276.1:0-1385 GCF_016433145.1 Gracilinanus agilis | reverse complement strand
GTATATATATAGACAGATTGTTGAGAAGAAAGTTTTCCATTCAGGAAGCTCTCTAAGAATTTCTTGGGAAACTTTTTTTTCTGAATCACAAAACTCTAAGAAAACTTTGGATAATTTAGATGTATAAGGATTTTTGGAGAATGAAAAGCTAATGGGCAATTAGGGATGTTAATATGACATGTAGAGTTCAAGGTTGAGGTTTCTGCACTCCTCAGAACCTAGACAGAATTAGATAGGGGAGAAGTGGCTGTTATCTAATCAGTTACTCTTGCTTTTAAATGTCCCCAAATGATGAATGTCTGCTGAGTGTCTCCTGCCAACAGTGCTGCTAACAGGGAATTATACTGGCAAATAAAATGAATATTAATAAGGTTAGGCATATAATGTCCTCTATACAATCCTATAAGTGGCTTTCCAAGAAATAAGTTAAATTGGTCATTTCAACATGATCCTACGTAGTGCTATTAATCTTAGTAGGGATCTAAATGTTTCATGATTTGATTTCTATCAAAAAATGTTCGCTAGCATTTTCCAGGGTATATTCCCTATATGTTACACTTATTTATAAATACTACTACACTTCATGTTGCTTTTTTGTTCAACATATTTTAGATATTTTAAATCATTGAGATTAATTAAAGATGAATTCTCATTATTCTAATTCTAATAATTAACAAGAGATTAATTCTTAATAATAAATATGTATTTATTATTTAAAGTTTTATGCCAAAACCAGAAAAAGAAAAAAATAAAGAAAAACTTCTAGAACAATCTCCCTAACAAATATTGATGCAAAACTTCTAAATAAAATGCTAGCAATATATCACAAGGATCATACAGATGGATTTTTTATCAGGAATTTAGGGAAGATTAAATATTAGGAAAACTATGAGCATAATTGATCACATACATAACAAAATCCACAAAAACTATATGATTATCATAATAGGTGCAGAAAATGCTTTTTAACAAATACAAGCCATTTCTATTAAAACACTAGAGAACTTTGAAATAATGGAACATTCCTTAAAATGATAATCTATCTAAAACCACCAGCAAACATTATCTATAATGGGGATAAACTAGAAACCTTTCTAATAAGATTAGGAGTGAAACAAGGATGCCCATTATCACCATTAGTATTCAGTATTATACTAGAAATGCTAGCTATAGCAATAAAGAAGAAGTAGGAATTGAAAGAATTAGAATAGACAATGAGGAAATAAAACTATTACTCTTTGCAGATGATATAATGATATATAAAGAAAGAGAATCAATCAAAAAGTTGAAACAATTAACAACATTAGCAAAGTTTCAGGATATAAGATAAACTCACAAAAAATGAAAAGCATGTTTTTATGTTTTAAAAACATCCAACAGCAAGA
>NW_025342275.1:0-1273 GCF_016433145.1 Gracilinanus agilis | reverse complement strand
CTCTGTCACCTCTGTAATTAGTACAGGTGCCATCACTGGGTGGATCTCTCTGCCTTGTCTCTACCTATACCAATCCTTCCTTCATTCAGTCACTTAAGTGATTTTTCTAACGTGCAAATCTGATCATGTACAATTGATTTAGCTCCTTATATATTTGAGTAATTAGACCTTTGTCAGAGATTTTTCTTATAAATATTTTTCCCAATTTCTTGATTCCATTCTAATTTTGGTTGCATTGGTTTTGTTTGTACAAAAAATTTTTAATTTAATGTAATCAAAATCATTTATTTTACTTTTTGTAATTTTTTTCTAACTCTTGTTTGGTTTTAAAATCTTTCCTTACACAGAGATCTGACAAGTATACTATTTTGTGTTCACCTAATTTACTTATAATTTCCTTCTTTATACTCATGGCATTCACCCATTCTGAATTTATCTTGGTATAGGTTGTGAGGTGTTGATCTAAACTTAATCTCTCCCATACTGTTTTCCATTGATGAATGGGCAAGGGACATGAATAGACAATTTTCAGATGAAGAAATCAAAGTTATCAATAAGCACATAAAAAAGTATTCTAAATCTCTTATAATTAGAGAAATAAAAAAATCAAAATAACTCTGAGGTACCACCTCACACCTTGCAGATTGGCTTACATGACAGCAAAGGAAAGTAATAAATGTTGGAGGGGATGTGGCAAAATTGGGACATTACTGCACTGCTGGTGGACTTCTGAATTGATCCAACCATTCTGGATGGCAATTTGGAACTATGCCCAAAGAGCTCTAAAAGAATGCCAGTCCTTTAATCCAGCCATACCATTGCTGTACCCCAAAGAGATCATACGGAAAAAAGACTTGTACAAAAATATTTATAGCTGTGCTCTTTGTGGTGGCAAAAAACTGGAAAATGACAATATGCCCTTCAATTGGGGAATGGCTGAACAAATTGTGGTATATGCTGGTGATGGAATACTACTGTGCTCAAAGGAATAATGAACTGGAGGAACTCCAGGAGTTGATGCAGAGTGAAAGGAGCCGATTCAGGAGAACTTTGTACACAGAGACTGATAAACTGTGGTAAAATTGAATGTAATAGACTTCTCTACTAGCAGCAATTCAATGATCCAGGAATCTTTGAGGGACTTATGAGAAAGAAAACTAGCCACATTCAGAGGAAGAACTATGGAAGTTGAAACACAGAAGAAAAACAACTGCTTGAATACATGGGTTGATGCAGATATGATTTGGAATGTAAACTCTAAACGACCACCCCA
>NW_025342274.1:0-2912 GCF_016433145.1 Gracilinanus agilis | reverse complement strand
TTCCAGATTTCTAAAGGAGAAGCTAGTGGAGCTCAAGGACAAAATAGGTAGAAAAACTATACTAGTGAGGGACCTCAACCTTCTCCTATCATATCTAGATAAATCAAACCAAAAAATAAATAAGAAAGAGATAAGAGAGGTGAATGAAACCCTAGAAAAATTAGAGTTAATAGATATATGAAGAAAAATAAATAGGGACAAAAAGGAAAACACCTTCTTTTCAGCAGCACATGGAACATTCACAAAGATTGACCATGTACTAGGGCATAGAAACGTGGCAAAGAAATGCAAAAAATCAGAAATAATAAATGCAACCTTATCAAATCATAATGCAATAAAAATAGCTATTAGCAAGGCTACAGGGAGCAGAAAACCAGAACATTATTGGAAATTAAATAATATGATTCTCCAAAAATAAGTTAAAGAACAAAACATAGAAACAATAATTTCATTGAAGACAATGACAATGATGAGACTTCTTACCAAAACCTATGGGATGCAGCCAAAGCAGTTCTAAGGGGAAAATTTATATCCCTGAGTGCATATATTAACAGATTAGGGAGGGCAGAGGTGAATGAATTGGGCATGCAACTTAAAAACTAGAAAATGAACAAATTAAAAATCCCTAGATGAAAACTAAATTAGAAATACTAAAAATCAAAGGAGAAATTAATAAAATCAAAAGTAAAAGAACTATTGAATTAATAAATAAGACTAGAAGCTGGTATTTTGAAAAAAAACAGATAAAATAGACAAAGTACTGGTCAATCTAATAAAAAAAGGAAAGAAGAAAACCAAATTGACAGTATCAAAGATGAAAAGGGAGACCTCACCTCTAATGAAGGGGAAATTAAGGTAATCAATAAAAACTATTTTGCCCAATTATATGGCAACAAATATAGCAATCTAGATGATATGGATGAATATGTACAAAAATATAAATTGCCTAGATTAACAGCAGAAGAAATAGAATACTTAAATAATCCAATATCAGAAAAAGAAATTGAACAGGCCATCAAAGAACCCCCTAAGAAAAAATCACCAGGGCCTGATGGATTCACAAGTGAATTCTATCAAACTTTCAAAGAACAACTAATCCCAATGCTATACAAATTATTTGATATAATAAGCAAAGAAGGAGTCCTACCAAATTCCTTTTATGACACAAATATGGTACTGATTCCAAAGCCAGGTAGATCAAAAACAGAGAAAGAAAACTACAGACCAATCTCCCTAATGAACATAGATGCAAAAATCTTAAAGAGAATACTAGCAAAAAGACTCCAGTGAGTGACCAAGATTGGGGATGTAGACTCGAAACAACCACACCAATGCCACTATCAATTATATGGAAATAGGTCTTGATAGATGACACATGTTAAGATCAGTGGAAATGCACATAGGCTTTGTGGGGGGGAGCGTTGGAAGGAAGAATAAGAACATGAATCATGGAACCATGGAAATTATTTCTAAAAAACTATTAAAATGAGGAAAATATGATATCTATGATCCTACTATCCTCTGCCATACTCATTCTTTACCAGCATCCTGTTGGGTGTGTACAGAACTCCCATGGTGCAGTACTCAGAGAATTTGGAAGCAGCAGAAGATTAAAATTATTTGATCCATTCTCCTACAGTATTTGTAAAGTAATATCCCTTATATTCCATTTTAAAGTCATAAGAGGGAGCAAAGATTTCTTCAATAACTTAAAAAAGTTATTGAGTACCCATTTCTTTTTCTGTGGAATAAAGTTTTATTAGTATCTTTTTTTACATCATTTATTTCTCAATGTATTCCTCCTCAAACTCCTTCAAGAGAGCCATTTACTTAGCACTTAATACTTGCTTGGCACTGTCTTTTATGCTGAGGATCCAAATACAAAAAAACAAGATCATTCTTGCCTTCAAAAAATGTATGTTTAATTGGTGAAACAGCACCTCTGGGGGAGGATGAGGGAAGAAAAGTTCAGGAATGTGCTTCAGCCTGCTTAAACCAGCTAGTGAGAGTTAATTGTTAAACATTGATTGGGAGCATCCCTACCTCCAAAATGAGGAAGATACTATAAAGCAAGACTTGGTTTGTTTTGTTGATTGTCTGCATTTAAGAGGGAGATGGAAAAGTGTTAATAATGTAGATTCAACTTAGAAGTGTGCCACACAGACTTTTTTGAGGGAAGTGGGAAAGCCAGTTGTTAAACTTTTACCAGCATACCTCTGTGTGTTTTGGTTAGTGTGGTCTTAGGGATGGTGAGTGAGTTCATTGATTGATATATCCTTTCAAGGAATGAATGTATTGGTTTAATGATTACACCAAGAGCCAGGGCTAAAAAATGGAAGTGGATGCAAACTTTTGAGCAATACAATGTGAAAATGAACTAGGAATAGCAAGAGGTATGTCTGAGTCTAGAAATATTACATCTTCACCGTATATACACAAAATAGGATCTCCATATTCATGATTTCTTTTTCTGTAGTTTTAGTTATATGAGGCCACCCCAAAGCGCAGGAAGTCCTCCTGGAAGCACTGGAAGTAATCATTTTTCAATTACAGATTTACTTCTTAATCCTTTGTTGTTATTAACGTTGTCTTAGTGATAGAGTTTTGACTCTGAGGAGTGCTTTCACCATATCCCAGGAACTTAGGTATATTGTCTCACTATTACTATCTTTCACATAGTTAAAAATTGTTGCTATGATTTGTTCTTTGATCTACACATATTGTTCAATATGCCATTATTGTCTCCATTTGTAATAATAGTAATAATAATAATAATAAAGATGATTAAAAAGTATCATTTAACCATTCAAAATCACCCTAGATAATATAAAATACTTAGGAATCTACCTACCAAAACAAACACAGCAATTATATGAAAACAACTACAAAACACTTTCCAAACAAATAAAACT
>NW_025342273.1:0-1330 GCF_016433145.1 Gracilinanus agilis | reverse complement strand
AGTATACTTTGTTTTAAGAAGGATTTCTAAAGGAATATATTATCTTTATATTATTGGTGAAGAAATGATTGGTTATTATTTGTATATAAGCATTTTCCCCCTAATCTGAAATGTATTATTGAAAACCACAACCATATGAAGGGGACACAAAGAAGAAAGGATAAAGCAGATAACTGGAACAAAGAAATTTATCTTATACATAGATATCATTTATTACTTCAGCTCTGTTCAGTAATCGAGTGTCTCGATAGTCACCAAAAGGACTACATTGAGAAGGAATTGAATAACTGGAACTAAGATCAATTTGAATGGTGCATTGATGAGGGATAACCAGCTAAGGAACACATAACATAGACTTGGGACTCATGGGAGCAGGACAATAAGGTTTCTAGGTGGAGTTAAAAACTCATGTAAAGTACAGAAATAGTTATTACAAATAGCCAGGGAATTTGTTTCAGACAAATTAACCAATATAAAAACAACCAAACAACCAAAATTAACCAAAACAAGATATGGATGAAGGAAAGTTTTCAGGATCTGAAGTGAATCAGATCTTCCAGTTGTAAGAATTCCATTTTCTTGTTATTTTTTAAATTAATTGTAGACTTCATTCTGAAACACAGATTCATTTTTTAAATGTAAATCTTCTAGTGTCATTATCTGGTTGGAAGTCATTCAGCAAACCCTTTAAAATCTATAAAAATCTTTGCAGATGATATGATGGTCTATTTAAAAAATCCTAGAGAATTAACTAAAAAGCTCGTAGAAATAATCAACAACTTTAGCAAAGTTGCAGGATACAAAATAAATGTACATAAATCATCAGCATTTCTTTATATTTCCAACACATCACAGCCGCAAGAGGTAGAAAGAGAAACACCATTTAAAATCACCCTAGACAATATAAAATACTTAGGAATCTATCTACCAAAAGAAACACAGGAGTTATATGAAAACAACTACAAAACACTTTCCAAAAAATTAAAACTAGATCTAAACAATTGGAAAAACATTGATTGCTCATGGTTAGGATGAGCTAACATCATAAAAATGACCATTCTACCCAAATTAATTTACCTATTTAGTACCATACCTATCAAACTGCCAAAAAACTTTTTTACTGGATTAGGAAAAACTATAACAAAGTTCATCTGGAATAACAAAAGATCAAGAATATCAAGGGAAATAATGAAAAAAAATGTGAAGGAAGGGGGCCTAGCAGTACCAGATATTAAATTATACTATAAAGCAGCAGTCATCAAAACAGTATGGTACTGGCTAAAAGACAGAAGGGAGGATCAGTGGAATAGACTTGGGGTAACTGGCATCA
>NW_025342272.1:0-1358 GCF_016433145.1 Gracilinanus agilis | reverse complement strand
GTTGATCATGACTGAAAATGACTGAGTAGGAAATAAGAATGAGAAGAAAAAGATTTAAGAAGATAGTTTAGATTGTTAACCTCTGGAAAACAATTATTACCATTAAAATAAATAAAAACATATACCAAGAACAATTAGTAGCCAAAGAACTATTGTTAATATGTGTTTAAGGGGGTAAGGTAATCTGTGTCAAATATTATGACTTTTCCATTAGAACCAAGCACAAGGGTGATTTTAAATGGTGTTTCTCTTTCTACCTCTTGCTGCTCTAATGTGTTGGAACTATATAGAAATGCTGATGATTATGTGCATTTATTTTGTATCCTGCCACTTTGCTAAAGTTGTTGATTATTTCTACAAGCTTCTTCGTTGATACTCTAGGATTTTTTTAAGTAGACCATCATATCATCTGCAAAGAGTGATAGCTTAGTCTCCTCATTGCCCATTTTGATACCTTCAATTTCTTTTTCTTCTCTAATTGCTACTGCTAGTGTTTCTAGGCCTATGTTGAATAATAGAGGTGATAATGGGCATCCTTGTTTCACTCCTGATCTTATTGGGAAGGCTTCTAATTTATCCCCATTGCATATGATGTTTGTTGATGGTTTTAGGTATATACTGTTTATTATTTTTAGGAAAGGTCCTTCTATTCCTATACTTTTCAATGTTTTCAATAGGAATGGATGCTGTATTTTGTCAAAGGCTTTTTCAGCATCTATTGAGAAAATCATGTGATTTTTGTTTGTTAGACTGTTGATATGGTCAATTATGTGGATGGTTTTCCTAATGTTGAACCATCCTTGCATTCCTGGTATAAATCCCACTGGATCATGGTGGATGATCTTCTTGATTACTTGCTGGAATCTCTTTGCTAGTATTCAGTTTAAGATTTTTGCTTCTATGTTCATTAGGGAGATTGGTCTGTAGTGTTCTTTCTCTGTTTTTGATCTACCTGGCTTTGGAATCAGTACCATATTTGTGTCATAAAAGGAATTTGGTAGGATTCTTTCTTTGCTTATCATATCAAATAGTTTGTATAGTATTGGGATTAGTTGCTCTTTGAACGTCTGATAGAATGCACCTGTGAATCCATCAGGTCCTGGCAATTTTTTCTTAGGGAGTTCTTTGATGGCTTGTTCAATTTCTATTTCTGATATGGGATTATTTAGGTATTTTATTTCTGCTGTTAATCTAGGCAATTTATATTTTTGTAAATATTCATCCATATCTCCTAAATTGTTATATTTATTGCCATGTAATTGGGCAAAATAGTTTTTAATGATTGCCTTAATTTCCCCTTCATTAGAGGTGAGGTCTCCCTTTTCATCTTTGATACTGTCAATTTGGTTTTCTTCTTT
>NW_025342271.1:0-1117 GCF_016433145.1 Gracilinanus agilis | reverse complement strand
ACATTCTGCAAGATGCCTTTTTTAGGCCCCTTATTTTTCATATGTTCCTTCTGCAGCTTCTCCCAAATGATCTCATCTAGATTTTGTTTGTACTTAGTTGTTTTTATGTTATGACCCCCATTAGACTGTGACTTCTTTGAGGTCAGAGTCTAGCTTTGCCTTTTTTTTTGTACCACCACCTCTTCCCACAATGCCTTTCCCATAATGAATGCCTAATAAATTGTTTTTTCCCTTCCTCCTTCTCTCCCTCCCTTTCTTCCATTTTTCTTCCTTTCTTCTATCCTTGCTTTCTATTTTCCAGTTGTGGGCCTACAAGGCCATAGGCAATGAGACTATCATCTCCCTGGCCCTGGACTCTACCCCTCTCACTCTACCTAAGAAGTTCTTAACTTTTTTTCACTGATATCTCATAACTGTTGACTTCTGGTGATTAGAATTCTGGACAATCCCCTGAGCTAAGTTGATATGGATATCCTCTGCTTCACACAGACTTGATAGAAAACCAAATATGTATTACCTCATGTTCCAAGAAAATTTCAGTTAAATCTGAAATGAAAGCAAGAGAAGAAATTAGACAATAATTAATTGTGCCCTGTTTACCCATCCCTCTATGATTCCCCACTCCCAGCATCCTCCAAATTCCTTAAGAATTAGACTTGAAGATGACATAGAAGATCATAAAGGCCAGCCACCTCCTCCTTGACCTTTGGGAGATCTGATTAGCTCAAAGTTGCATAGTTCATAAATGATATAATCTGGATTAGGAAATAAACTATGAACTTTTCAGGAAATGTGGCAAAGAGAAAAGGGTTAAAATGATACATTCGTTTTTTAGTTCCCAGTGGTTTTGTTATTCAGATTCTGCTTTCTTTCTACATAAGAAACCACTTACCGTTTTCATCTGTTAAATTAGAGACTTGTGCTACATAATGTCTAAGATTTCCAAAAACAAATTAGGTACAAATGAATACCAGCTCTCATTCTTAGCATCTTTCTGACATTTAGAAAATGACAATATCTTTTAGCCTTAATTTTTTCAATTTGAAAATGAATCCTTTGGGCTCCATGGCTTCCAAGTGGGGGCACTTCCAACTATCAAAAGGTAATTCTAACTTCT
>NW_025342270.1:0-1215 GCF_016433145.1 Gracilinanus agilis | reverse complement strand
CTCTCAGTCTCCCACTTCTCTTATTTCTCTCCCTCTTCTCTCTTCCTAACAACAACACAGAGGAATGGAACTAGCTTATCCAAGAACAGAAATCTAATATTGGCATCAGAGTTCGTGCATTCCAATCCTAGCTGTGATAATTTGATTTCTTACATGATTTGGGGAAACTCTTTAACTTCTGGTCTTCAGTTTACTCATCCAAATATCAAAGAGTGTTGAAATATACTCCATGCTCCCTTCCAGATTTCAATCTATAAGTAGCCAGGGGATTTGGGAAACAGAAGTATATGTATTTGAGGATAGTCAACTTGGTCAATGACATACATGTTTCATAAATATACTCAAACATAAACAGCATATTGAAAATGATGCATGATAATGGGGAAAAGCATGATCTTATTGTGATACATATTCTTCAGAGATGGAATAGGTGGTAGGTCAATTTTACAAACATGACATTTATAACCAATATCATAATTGGTGATACTGTGAGGTTTTCCATTATAGAAAATGATGGAAGGCTGTGTTTTATCGAAGAACAGCTATACTTGTTTACAAGATCAGGTTTTCAAGGAACTAAATGTTTGAGAGGGAACTTTGCATATATGTGTGGGCAAATGTCTCAGCCTAGTCATGTAAGGAACAATAAAAGATGAGAAGATGGTTGAACAATCAGGGAATTAAATTGGCAGAAGTAGGTATAATCAGTGGAGCTCTAACTGGGGTAGGAGTCCTGGGAATCTGCTCATGACACAAATTTAGAGGCACTTATGGCATTTACATTCCTCTAGTACAATTGTACTTTGTGGCTGGCTAGCAACAAAGATTAGTGAAAGTAGGAAGCTTCCAGATGGTATGCTTTTTCTCTCTTCATCCCCACCTCTAAGATATCTCAGGTGAATCTTTCATCTTTCTCTACTAGTTCCTCTTCTACAGGCAACTTTTCCCAAAAATAAATGAACAAACCCCCTTCAAAAAAAAAAACAAAACTTTCTGGTGTCCTAGGGTCTCTCCTTATTGGCCCCTCAAATTGAATCTTTTAAAGTTAACCTTAAGATATATACTACTTGCCCTAAGTGTCAATTAGGGTCCTAAAGGTGTGTGCACAGTTTTAGTACCAATTTTTAAGTTGGCACCCCTTTTTCAAAAAGCATAAAGTAGGTTCCGGGTTAAGATGGCGGCAGAGTAAGAAGCAGCTCTTAACCTCTCCTGACC
>NW_025342269.1:0-2194 GCF_016433145.1 Gracilinanus agilis | reverse complement strand
AGAATAGAGTAGGGTTTAAACCAAACCTGCAGATCAATTTACTAATACTATTAGCACAACTGGCAAATCCTTTAGTCAAAGACCAACTTTATTTATTATCCAGAGACCACATCACTCTGACCTAGGGCTCCTTGCCCTAGGTTAGCAAAAGACCATCCAGACAAGACCTATTGGCAACCTAAGTCAGATATATCTTTCATCCTTAGATCTCAGTACTTCCTAACCCTCTTTCCACTGTCTTGTTCCCTTTACTCTGTTATCAATAAACCCCTTAGGCTTAAGCCTGAGAACTCTATGGTTATTTTGCCTACCATCTAAGGCCAACCAAGGAAAGGCAACAGGAAGGGCTCTGAGCAGTTTCAGCTGGAACAAACTGTAAAAAGTGAAATTTGGGAAATGTATAAAACTACATTTCCCGTGATCCAACATGGTCCAACTGATTTCCGTCTCTGCAGGGGAGAGCTTAAATCTCGTGGGTTAGGAGGGAGTGGTCAAAATGGAGGCGGCAGTTTTGAATGCTTACAAGCGCGTGGTCTAATGATTTTATCTATCAACATGGCTTTAATTAAAATACTAATTTATATATTTATACCAGCCTTTATCATTTTTCATATTAATAATTTGGCAAACCAGAAGGTCAAAATTCGAACTCTAAATCTTCCAGATAGCCTAACTATAGCCATGCCTGCTTTTTGGCCATCTGGCTCAGCTCTTTTGAACACTTTAAAAAAGGAAAGTGGCTTTCCTTGCCATGCTTTTGCTAAAAGCAAGAGCACGTTTTTGCCTCCAGTGGGACTCAGCCGGCCAGTCCAGCCCAAACCACCTTGGGAGGGAGGTCAGGCCAGCCGATTCGGGCTTTTGGCTTTAAACTAAAATGCCGGAGCCCAGACAGTGTGTTTCTGCCGCTGCTCTCTGCTGCTGATCTCCATTCCTACTGCTGATCTCCTGACTACAAGCCTACACCATCGTTCCAGTCCCTGTGACTTTCCTGGGAGGCTTTTCTTGCCTCTGGTGCTGCTGATCCTGCTAATTCCACTCCAGAACCCTGAGCCCCAACAGCGATGACCTGCCACCTTTGCTGAGATCGATCTCCAGAGACTGCTTCAGCTCTGACGCTAACGTTTGGTATATTCCCCCTTTTCCCTATTTCTAGCCTTCCACGTGTTTCTCTACAGACCTAATTTAGCCACCCACACAAGCTCTACAGGTGGGATTTTCTACAATGACCCGACACCACGTGGACCTAGCATTTACCCTTAATGGGGCCGGATGGCCTATTCAGACTTGCTTGTGATTAAAAACTGAACTCAGGGGAAGAACTTTGAACTTTTAGAAAAAAAACAACCCCTTAAACTCAGCAGAACTCAATCAAAAGAACCTTAAATTGAAATCAGGGGTGAACTTTTAAAACCTCGGAACTGAATGAGCTTTATTTCTGTTTTTAAAAAGACTGTATCTTACTGTATATTGTTAATTAGTTTTGTAAATTAATCTTGCTTATTTCGTTGATATTCCTGTTACTCTGAATCATTTTAAGTTAATGTAGTTTGTGGCTGCTAGATTAATTCTGTTGATGATTTTATTGTAACTCCCAAATAATGAGAGAAATCTATTAGAACTGGTAAGAGGTTTTGACCAGCTTGTTGATCTGATACTACTGGATTTATAGAAGCACAAGTCTTTTAAAAATTTATTCTGTCTTGGTAATTGCAAAGAACCTTGAAAGTTTCCATGCTTTGAATATTACCTTGTAATTTTACAAGAGATCTTTTTAACTTTTACTTTAAATCCTTAAGAATTGTTGTCTTAAAGGATAAGCTTTTATATATTTTATTATAAGAGATATTATTGCCTTAAATGGGTTAGAAGCATTTCCTACCCAGGATTTTTTTAAATACAGAGAGTCAAGGAGCTCCTGTATATTCTTTGCTATGGAAGCAATAACAGCATTTGCCAAGGGTTAAAAGTTGTAACAAGCATATGATTTTGAACATCACTATTTATTGTTTTAAAATGTGCTATTGGAAATAATGGTACTCTATCTGAATGTGCATTGTGAATCTGCTATTTGTAAGATCCATTTTCTCTCACAGAAAGTCTCATTTTTGGGTAACATAACCCTTTTAATTCTAAGCTATATATATATTTTTTTGAATTTTAAGACTTTTTTTTTAATTAGAGCAATTGATTTTCC
>NW_025342268.1:0-1041 GCF_016433145.1 Gracilinanus agilis | reverse complement strand
CCTTCCTCTAATGCAGATGACTACCTTATCTTCAAGTTATACTTTTTAAGAACAATTTGGAGCAACTGAGAACTTAAGCGATTTACCCAGAGATGACCAGGTAATATATTTTAGATGCAGGCAATGAACTCTGGTTTTCCTGACGGCAAAGCCAACCCTCGATCCTCAACACTATGTTGGCTTTCATAGAAGTGTATTTTTTTTAAAGTAAAATATAAAGAGCTCAGTGGTACTAAATTATCTCTGAGGTTCCTTCAGTTTCTTATGCAATGATCTCATCTACCTGACTTGCTCTATTTCTAGAGCTATAAGTCTATGGCTGCTCTAGTTCTGACTTAACTACATAGATTTGACTATATTGGTCAAGAAAGATTGCTTACACTTCCACTGTATAATGAAATAGAGCTGTGGTTTGGGTATCTCTTCAGCAAGCATGAGTTTCACCCAGCAGGCACTAATTCTTCAACTTTTTTGTGCATCGTGCCCCTGGGGAAGCCTAAAGACTCCTTCTTCAAATGATGTTTTTGGGGGCAGTTAGGTGGCTTAATGAGAGCCAGGCCCAGAGAAGGGGAGGTCCTGGGTTCAAGTCTGTCTGCAGACACTTCCTCACTGTGTGACCCTGGGCAAGTCACCTCACTCCCATTGCCTAGCCCTTACCACTTTTCTGCCTTGGAACCAATATACAGTATTGATTCTAAGATGGAAGGTAAGGGTTAAAAATAAAAAAGAATGATGTTTTTAAATATATAAAATGTATATGTGATTACAAAGGAATGTATACATGTATATTAAAATGCATAAAAAGATATGATATTACAAAGGAAACCAACTAGATCAAAACAGCCGTCTCCCTCTCTGCACATGTATGTATACGTATATATACATATATACGTATGTAGACTTATATTATGTAGACTTATATTAAAGTTAACATATAATATGTATTAAATATTAAAGTACATAAATAATATGTACTTTATATAATATTGAATATTATATAATACATATTAAATAATATATAATATTAATATAGTATATAAT
>NW_025342267.1:0-1204 GCF_016433145.1 Gracilinanus agilis | reverse complement strand
ATAAATAATTAAATTTCTGATCTTATTTGGAAATGTCTTATCATATATATATATACATATATATATATATATGCAGCTGTTTTGCTATTTTGTTCTGTCTTATCTCTATGAGAATGACTCAGAGATAATTTACAATCCTTCTTCACTTTATTAGGTTACATGATATTCTTTTGCTTTACAACAACTAGCATTATACATTCCCTATAATATATATTAAATAAATTGTTGTTGAATTTAAATTAACCACCAGGAAAAAATGAGAGCCCCTACTTTCAGATACTTCAGAATCTGGTGAAGGACATTAAATATATATGGAAATAAATACAAGATGAGATAATATCATTCATATAAATGCTTACACACACACACAAAAATACTAAATGTGATGTGTGATGAGGTGAGAAACAATAATTTCCAGCTGGGGGAATTTATGAACTATCAGGGAAGCATCATTTTGGAGCTAGAAATGACATTCTAGATCTTCTAGCCTCATTCCCTCATTTTTAAAATAAGGAAATTGAGACCAGTAAAGATTGTGATCCTTTCTCAAGGTCACTTATGTAGTTAATTAAGTGGTCAAAATAACATTTGGAACCCAGCCCTCTGATTACAATTCCATCATATGGCATTTTTGCTCTACTTTGAAGCACTACTAGGATTTGTATAGGTAAAGTTATATGAGTAAGGCACTCTAAACAGAATAAAGAAATCAACATAGGAGCAAAGAGAAATACAAAATATTTGTAGAACAATCAGTAATCCAGATATGTTTAGAGTACTAGGTTCTAGGGAAGTGATTGGAGAAAAGAACAGATAAAAGTTTGAGGATATATAATGTAGTACTACCTATTTTCCAAGGAGTTCATACTTCATTCAGTAGACAATGAATAGAGGGAAAAAATTCCATTATTAATCCTTCCTATTTATCATTCTAATTTGAAATGAAACCAGTTTCACTAAGAGGGCATGTTCCTATATTTCCAGTCAATGACTATTCATTATTCTAACACCTCATTTTCATACCTAATCAAACTCTTCATTTTTGTAAGTATTTCTGAGGTAATTTTCTTGACTCTTCTGTCTTCAAGTAAATAAATTTATTATAAGTTCTATGTATGTGACTCTTAAGGAACACACACACACACACACACACACAAACACACACACACACACACACACACACACACACACACACACACCCTCC
>NW_025342266.1:0-2229 GCF_016433145.1 Gracilinanus agilis | reverse complement strand
CTAATTCCTTTTCTCTATTAATTATTTCCTATGTATCCTGCATATAAGCTTGATTTATATATATTTATTTGCATATTTTTCTCCCATTAGATTATAAACATCTTGAGGGAAGGAACCATCTTTTGCCTTTTTCTATTTTTGGTGCTTAGCACAGTAATTGGCACATATTGGTTGAATGATTGATTAGATTTATTTGAGGCAGCAATAAGCTGTTTTGTGAGGTATATTCATAGCATCATCACACTGAACTGTTGGCAAACCACAAACATTGGGATTATTCTAAATATTCTAAATACAATCCAGGTATTTTTTTCTACAATCACCTCCCTCAGTTATAAAAAGGCCAATCCAGTAGCATGTATTGTTATTATTATTTGTCCTTTGTTTTCAAAGAAGACCAGTGTCTATGGGTTGATGTCTCAACTTTGCTTGAATTGGATTTAAGTGAGGCAAAATTGCACAAAGTCTTCAGATTCATTCTCTCTTCCAGAATTATCAGATTCCAGTGGCAAGAAAATGTCTCGACATCTTTGATGGCTCAGGATGCAGTGGATGACTTTGACTTCTTCTATATCTGACCAAGCTCTAAGAGCTCCATAGCACCTGCTTCAGCCACCTTCAACATATGTTGAGCATCAGATATTAATGTTCTGCTATTGCTATGATTTGCAATACTCCTAAAGTTCAGTGCATAAAAACCATTATGATCTAATGATTGCCCTATCGGACTGAGAACAGGCCTGCCTTTCTATTCTCCTTTGGACTCTCCACCTGAAAGCATAGCCTTTAAAGTTTAGGGACTAGGTATTGAAGTATTCATAAATGTTCAGAGATAGTATATTAAGATAGGATTTTAAATATAGTCAAGGTTCCCACCTCAGAGTTTCAGGCAGAGTGAAAAAATACTTTAAAAATTATTTTCTTTGTTGCTAACCTCTTTGTTAAGCACTGGTGAAGCTATTTGTTGTTCCTTAATTGTTTTTCAATTATTTGACTCTTATGAACCACTTTAGGGTTTTCTTGGCAAATAGACTGCAATGATTTGCCTTTTTCTTATCCACCTCATTTTATAGAAGAACAAACTTAGGCAACCAAGATTAAGTGACTTACTCAGAGTCACCTAGCTACTAAGTGTCTGAGGTCAGTTCTGAACTCAGAAGGATGAGTATTCTGACTCAAGGCTTAGCACTATATCCATTGTGCCACTCAGCTACCCATTGCAGATGCAAGGAGATGCAAAAATAGTACTTGCCCTGGAGGAGCTTACATTCTAATCAGAGAAACAATTTATCAAAAATTTAGTACTTTCAAGATTTATACAGAAGAGTTGAAGATAATCTGAAAGGGAGAAAATGTATTGGAATCAGAAGACAGGAAAAGGCCTCCTACTGAATGAAGGCTAAAGATTGGGGCTGAGTCTTGAGGGAGTCAGCATTAGGTGAAGGGATAAAGCATTTTAGGCATGAGGAATATGCAGTATTAGGCATAGAAATAGAGATGGTGTGTTATATTCAAGGAATAAAAGTAGGACATCTGGATCTTAGCATTCTGAAGAATTGGCATAAAGAGACTCTCAAGGCTTCTCTGAAGAACTTTAATACTGTGAGAAAAAGGAAATAATCCTAGCACAGGACCACCAAGTGTGGTTTGCCTATATCAGAGAAGGTACTCTACTTCATGAGCAAAGCAGAATCTTAGAAACACAAAGGAAATATGAGCTGAGCAAATCTAGAACCACCTTCTAAGTCTCTCATAATTAGAAAAATGCAAATCAAAACAATGCTGAAGTACCACCTCACACCTAGCAGATTGGCCAATATGATAAGAAAGAAAAATAATAAATGTTAGAGAGGATGAAAATCAGGATACTAATGAATTGCTGGTGGAGTTGTGAATTAATCTAGCCATTAAGGCAATTTGGAATTATGCCCAAATAGCTTTAAAAGACTGACTGTCCTTTGATCCAGCAATACCACTGCTGGGTTTGTACACCAAAGAGATTATAGGGGGAAATACATATACAAAAATATTCATAACCCACTCTTTGTGGTGGCATAAAATTGGAAATTGAGGGAGTGTCCCTCAATTGGGGTATGGCTGAACCAATTGTGATATACGATGGTGATGGAATACTATTGAGCTGTAAGGATTGATGATTTGGAGGCTTTCCATATGAACCAAGAGAACCTCAATGAACTGAGCAGAACCAGAACACTGTACACAGAAAGA
>NW_025342265.1:0-3366 GCF_016433145.1 Gracilinanus agilis | reverse complement strand
GAATACCTTTTGTTTGTTGTTTTTTTTCCACCACAGTTGTATAGACACAATTATTGTCTAAATACCCCACTTTCATTGAATAAACCTTTATAATAGAGACGTGGTTTAGCAAATATCAAAGACAAATATTTATGATCTTGAAGCTGCTTGGAACAAAAAGTTTTCAAATTATGGAGACCCAGGAGAGGTGATCAAAATCATATCGAAACAAGATGAAGTGTATATCATTCTTTGTGTTCTGTCTGCTACCAGAGATGACCTGAGGGTGTTTTCTATGAGGTTATAGGAGATAAACTTTCATTTTATTACTTTTATTCAACTAAAAAAACAGGTTTTTTAATCTACTTTGCAATAATCCATAGAGCATTAAATATAAGAGAATAGTAACTGGAGAGTCACTTGTCCAAGGATAGTTTCTTTCTTTTTTTTTTTTAAATCCTTACCTTCTGTCTTAGAATCAGTACTAAGTATGAGTTCCAAGACCAGATTTAAATCCAGGAATTCCTGCCTGCAGGCCTGATTCCCTGTCCACTGAGCCACTTAGCTGTCCCTCAAGGTTAGTTTCTATCTGAAGCTCATGGGGGGAAAAAGATAAAAAAGAATGAGATGATAGTCATAACTAATATTTATGCAGCACTGTGTTTTTCAAAGCACTTTATACATTCCTTGTTTGATCCTCACAACAACTTTGTAAGGCAAATGTTATTGTAATATCCATCTTATAATTATGAAACTGAAATCGAGAGAAATGAATAGATTTTCCCAAAGTCAAAGAGCTACTGTCTGAGGGAGAATTTGAACCAAGGTCTTTTTCATCCTTAGTCCACTCTAGTCACTATGCATGCCACCACCTCTACAATAAAGCTCAATAAAGATTGAGGGTTCTAAATATCAACCAGGTATCACTGGATGCAAAAAATGAAGATGCTATTTTTAGCTTAGAAGGGACAAGGAAATCTTCCAGTCATTGTCATATTTACCAGAGCCAGGAAAAGATGTCAAGATCATAGACCAATCCCTCCTTGCCACATTAATATACAAAGATACTTGATTCCAGCAGCATGGCGTTCTTTCTAACAGTGTAGAACAAAATTCTTTCTAGGTCTATGTTCAGTTCAATTCAGTCTGTTTAAAATAAACATTTAGTAAGTGCCTATTATGTTCCAGGCACTGTGCTAAACTTTGGGGTAACAAAAATTTTTTTTAAAAAGCAAAAGATAGTCCCTGCTCTCAAGAAGCTTACAATCTAATGAAAGAGACAATATGTGAACAAATAAGCTATATAAGATAAATCAGGAATAACAGAAGGAAGGCACAAGAATTAAGAAGAATTAGGAAAGACTTTCTGTAGGAGGTACTAAGTTAATGAGTTGTTTCTCATAACCAGTCTCCTTGACTAAGTTCCTTAGGTGGCCATTAGTCCATTACTGACTCCATTTAATCCCTCTCCAGTTCAATGGGTCTCCTAGCATTGGCCATTGCTATCTTCATAACACCAGAAAAATCCTCTAAGTTTGTTCTGACCACTTTTACAATTTCTGAAAAGCTATTTGAATCTGATTCCTTGGTAAGTACAATCTCTCAGCCAGTTGTATGCATATTGAAAGGCAATATACTTTAGTGGTCAGAGAGTAGTGGACACGGATCCACGTTTTAAATGAATATTGAATTAATTAGGGAATTTAGTTGGGGAAAGTTAAGAAAAAAGGGTCACCAAGATGGTGAAGAGTCTTGATGTCCATTTGAAATCAAGTTGAAGAAACTGAGGATATTTAGCCTAGAGAAGAGGCTAAAAGGGAGTAAGAACTGTTTTTAGATTTTTAAAAGATTTGGCTTGTTTTGCTTGACCCCACAGGAACTGGTAGAAGGTGCAGAGTCCAATTTAGATTTTATGGAAGAGGTAATGCGTTCCTCTTTATTGAAGATCTTCAAACAGAGGTGGGATGATCATTCATCAGGTAAATTATTGGGAAGAATCCTGTCAGGCAAGATAGCTCCTATTGACCCTTCCAAATCTCAGATTCTGTGATTCTATGAATTACTGCCTCTGACACTTATTAGCTCTGTGGCAATGATGTCACTTCACCTCTCCTAGGATCAGTTTCCCCATTTGTAAAATGATAACGATTCTAAAGAAGTTTTAAGGTTGTTTTGAGAGAGAAAAATTGTATAATGTACGTTACAAACTTTAAAGCATTATGTTATTAATCAAAAGATCCATCTTGTGGGACAAAAACTCACTATCTGACAAAAACTGTTGGGAAAACTAGAAAATAGTATGGCAGAGACTGAAGATAGACCAATATCACACACCATATATCAAGATAAGATCACCTTAGGCACATAATTTAGACATAAAGAATGATACCATAAGCAAATTAGGACAGCATGGAATAGTTTACCTCTTAGATCTATAGATAAGGGAAGAATTTATGACTAAACACAACATAGAGAACATTATAGGATATAATTTAATTTATGGTCAGAGATGTCTTTATAAGGTACTCTCCACACTTCCTAAAATTATATCATATTTCCTTTTTATAAGCTTTCCCTTTACTTATATAGACCTATGTGATTCCTTCTCACCTCTTCCCCATTAAAATAGAACTTAGATCATAACATATTTTGGCATAACTAGTACTGAGCACAGTGTTCTATACCCAGTAAGCACTTAATAAATGTTCATAGCATTCTCATTCATGTTCCTTAAGATTATGGATTTAGCACCTAAAAGGATTTTGGGGACCATCTAGTTAAATTCCTTCTTTTAATAGTTGGGGAAACTGAGGCTCAGATAAATGAAATTATTTCCCCATAATAACATACCTAATTAGCATCAGAGGTATAATTTGTTCTTGCATCTTTCTTTCTCAAAGTTGAAGTTGGAGTTCACTGCACCAGGCTGCATGTCCTATTAAGTGGAATGATAAATATATTAAGCCACATTACTTTCACACTAATTCCTACAGAGCAGTCTGGGCATCTACTTTACCCCTAGAGTCAAACCAGTCCAATAATAACACACACTAGCCAGGTATGCAACAACTTAATAACTGCCAGTTAGACCACATTTTCTTAGCTAAATGATGAGTATATTATACAGCACTTGCTAAAAAAGATTTATTATCACTTTTTTTAATGTACTAGGCTTGTCATTATGTCTCAGAAGGAGATATTTCAATCCAATTTCACTCAATTCAATTAAGTGTTTATTAAGAACCAAATATCGTAGGGCACTCTTCTAGATTCTAGAAATAAAAAGATCAGAAACAGAAAAAGGAGGAGGAGGAGAAGGAGGAGGAAGAGGAGGAGAAAGAGGAGTGGGAGGAGAAGGAGGAGGAAGAGGACGAGAAAGAGGAGGAG
>NW_025342264.1:0-5695 GCF_016433145.1 Gracilinanus agilis | reverse complement strand
TTGAAAAGTATTATGGCCTTACTGAAAAGCTTTAAGTTCCTATCAAATCTGAATTTAAAGGGTTAACACTGTTAACACAGCAAGGAATGCTGCTGCCTGTTATAGCTAAGGCCAAGATATTCCCCAGCTTGGCTTTCTGATAAGAACCTAGTCAAAATTCAGCCTTGGCCTTAGTCTATTCTGAAGCCAATCTTTTGTGTTTTGATGTGACATAATTTGTAACTTCTGCGCATCTGGGGGGGGGGGTTCTTTTGTGTGAAATGAGTCTTGAAATATATATATAATAAACTCCATGCTCCTGGAGCCAGAGCTGGAAGCATTAAGTAAAAGACATTTCCCTTGTCCTGTCCTTATATCCTTATCAACTAAACTGTCATCAGATTATCAGAAATGATAAAGAGATCTCCACAATTGGCGCCTGAACAGGTACCTTGGATCGCTGGATTCAGGTAAATATTTGCTCTCCCCCTCAGACAACTCCCAAATTACGACAGTTTAGTTTCTGCCCGAAGAAGGGCAAGAAATCCAGGGTTTTCAGAACTCTCCCCTTAAGGGAAGACACTAGAAGTAAAAGAATAGATTAACAGGATGGGACACAGTGAATCAAAGGAAAGAACTCTTTTAATTGATATAACTAAGCACATCCTCAGAAAATGGGGAGTAAAAGTTAGTAAAGAACAGCTCACTAAATTTCTTGATCTCATTCAAAATTGTAACCGATTCCCTTAGAATTCTGGCAAAAAGTTGGCAATAATTTGAAAAATTATTATACCGAGCACAGATCAGAACAAATGTCAGAAAAAATTTCATTGGCTGCTGAAAAAACAACTTTGTTATCTGGTCAGAATGAAGAGAATGAAATCTTTAAGGTTTCAGTGTTAGAATCAGAGGAGGAGGAAAAAGCTCATAGTAAATCAAACCTGAGCTTTAAAATTCAAATGAAAAAGTCACTAGCAGCGGACCTTCCCCCACCTAAAAACCTCTCTTCAAAAGAGGAAAGAGAGATAAAAGCAAAGGAGCCTCTGCTGCTTGAAGCTCCAACTCCACAGCCACAACCCCCGAATACAGGGTTTAAAGGAGCCCTAAAAAATGCTCGAAAGGATGGAGACATATCATTCTGTTTCCCAGTTATTTTTAGAGCAGATGAATTGGATGATGATGAAGAAGTAGCTCCTACATGGGAGCCTCTTCCCTACAAAGTCTTAAAAGAAATTAAGACAGCTTGTGCTTCATATGGTCCTGCTTCTCCATACACTTTAAATTTGGTGGAAACTTTGGGGACAATTTGGATGACCCCCTTTGATTGGATTCAGATCTTGAGATATTCCCTTGCTGCAGGGGACTACCTCTTTTGGAAATCAGAATTTGATGAATTGGCAAAACAGAAGGCAGCCATTAATAAGAAACAGGACATCAGAGTTTCTAAAGAAATGTTACTTGGAATAGATGAATGGGAATTACATGCTGATCAGATTAATTTACCTAGAGAAGCTCTAATTCAATGTACGAAGTGTGCCTTAGAGGTTTGGAAAAGGATCCCAGTAACTAAGAAACTGTCCACAGGTTTGGCCGAGATTAGATAAGGATCAGAGGAAAAATACTCAGATTTTGTAGAAAGGTTAAATCAGGAGGTAAAAAAAAATACAATTGATGAATACGCAATCCGGATAATAGTCAAAAAGTTTGCCTATGACAATACCAATGATGTGTGTCAGAGCATGCTTCAAAATGTTAAAGAATCTGGGACTATTAGTGACTATGTGAAAGCTTGTGAGAACTTTACTCCAGCATATATGCAGGGTATAACCATCGCAGCAGCCCTGAAAGGAAAAACATATTCTGAAATGATTAAGGGCTCAAAGGCTGTAAAAAGCTCTTGTTCCAATGCCCCTAACTCTTTGTGTCCCAGATGTGAGAAAGGTTACCACTGGAAGAAAAATTGTAATTCCAAATTCCATAGAAATGGTTACAGATTACCTGATAAGAGATTTCAGGGAAGATGGAAAGGAAGTCAAACACTGGCCCCACCAATGACTAAATTTAATCCAAGAATTCATCTTAGTTTAGCCAGTTCCTTGCTAGAGTTAACCCATTTTCTGAATAATAAACTTCCTTTTTTCTCCAGATTTCTTTAGCAATGAAAGATATGATTTGTTGATCTGTGATAGGATGTCTTATATTTGTTAGAGTATGCGTGAAATGCCCGGGAAATATGTCCTTGATCAGCCTGTGTGTCTATATGTTGTGTCTATGTGTCTCTGATAAATTTGAATCTTAAGTTTTATTGTTGTGTTTGTCTATGATCACAATGGAATTTTGAAGAAAATAAATTTCTATCTTTCTCATTCATTCCAGAGGAATGGGAAAGACAGACAGAGGAATTTGAGAAATTCAGAAAAATAACATCTCCAATGGATTTCTGAGTGTTTTAAACTCTAAGAAAATTTAATTGATTAAAAGAAATCATATTCTCTGCTCTCATTAAGGTGAGAATCAACAAAATAATTTATCTACATTTCTTCTTCCATTTCTTACTGGCCATAAGAAAGGGAACAAAGAAATCATAAGACAACAACAGGGGATATATTTGATCCCACCACCAAATTATATCAACAGGTTAAATATTGAGATGTATATTTAATCAAATTTACCAAGGATTCTAAATGCAATCTAAGAAAAAAATTTATTCATACAGAAAAAGCAATGATTCTGAACTGTGTACTGAGGTACAGAAGTGCAATTTAAAACTTTCTTAGCTAATCAGAATCATCAGTTCTCCTAAATGCTTAACTGAGAGTGGTAAAAACTTTTTGGACTGACACAAGTTTAATCTACCATTAATCACACAGATGTTAGTGAAAATCTTAACTTATAAATTATTAGAACAATACCATTGGCTTATATTTTGTAATTATACCCCTTTAAACAGAGAATGGTTCATGAGAAAACTTTAAGCCAAAATTGAATCATCCATGCTGCCTCAGTTTAGCAAGAAATTATTTTGGAAAGTCAAAAAACATAGTTCCTTTTACTCGAAACTCACAGCCTTTTCTCTAATTCATTAGGATACATGTTTGCTAAGAATTTGAATAGATACTGATGGTATAGTACAAATCTATTGACTACCAGTTAGAAAATGGAATTTCAGTTAATTTTAAATATGCACAAACTTTATATTGAAGAAGTTATCTATTAAGACTTGCAGTGTGTAAAATATGGATTAAAATAATCAAATTTGCCAAAAATGCTTATCAAACTGAATTTGAGGATTGCAAATGATAAGTGCAAATTATATAAGGATACTAGTTCATGATTTAAAAGAAATATTTAATCAGGTATGTAGATTTGTCCTAAGGTATAGAGAGGCCAAACTACAGGTTTTAATCTTTTTTTAAGCAGAGGTCTGAAAGAATAACTGGTATATGTAGGAAACCTTGTTAAGAAGTTTTAATCAGGGACAATTTGGATATAGTGGTTTAAATTTATCACTGGAAGTGATAAATCATCAAGGTTTTAAAATAATGAGGCAAATTTTATAAATGCAGTAACTAAAGAGTTAAAGAGCACAGCCACTTGAAAAGCGGCTGCAGCCTTGGACATGTTTCAAAAATAATTTAACCCCTTCTACATATAAGAGGGAGAGTCTCTGACTATAAATATTTTCAGCAACAGTTTTTACTAACTCAAACTCAGTAAAGTAAAACAATTAATAAGAAGCTAATGTTAATTTTGTAACTTTCTGAAATCTGGTTCAATTTAAGTAGTTATCTCTATTTCAAATAATATTAGAAAATGAAAAAATTATTATTGTGACAACTTAAATTTATGCTTTAAGTTACTAGATCCTAGTCAAATTATGTCTCCTATGTTCACTATTTCACTAGTATTTAAAGGTTAATTGAATAGATTGTATTCTCATAATATTTGTGATTTGTAGTAATGCATTCAAATCCAGAATATAAAATTATAACAAAATGTATAACCCTTATAATAATTTGATATCATTGTTAATATGTACTTGATCGTGATGGCATTAATATTATTATAATGTCTTTTACTTTGTAGTGATTTTGATGGAATTAAAACTAATTAACAAACTTATCAATATTATAACATATAATGAAGAATGCATTTAACTAGAAATATTGATCATCTCAGTAATCATAAGGGACCTGAAATAAGACTATTATTTGTAAAAGTAGGAATATTCCAAGGTACCTGGTTGAAAATTTTGAAGTTTTAAAATCAATAACCTTTGAAGAGTAATTTTGTATCAAGATCAAATCATATAAATCTTATAAGTACAATCATTTAGTCAGAGGATTAAAAAAAACTGCTACATAAAAAAGGAATTTTCCTTACTTTTAAAAACTTAGAACTTCTAACAAACTTATTAACTTCTTCCTTACAATAAATTTAGAACTTAAAGGGGTAATTAGCAGTCTCATTGAATTTTGAGGTTATGTGGACAATAATTTTGCAAGCAACGCTGATACAAATATTGGGTTTTAACAAAATTGTTATTGAATGTTATCAAACCATGTACTTTACTTTGTGAAAACTGAAACCATATGTTCAAATGTAAACTGTGTGTAGAAGCTATTTGTTAAAAATGGATCATGTCTATTTACAATAATATATGATTGGTATTATGAACTAAAAGTTTAAAGTAAACTGACTATTTCAATAAGTTAAGAGAATAACCAGCCCCTGCCTTAACCCTGTCTACTCAAGATAACATTGATGAAAACTTAATTCCAAGAAAAGTTGTTCACTCTTTTCTGTATTACAGAAAAGAATTACTAGATAATTTATTCATTGAGAAATTGTTGAAAAAGAAAATTTGTTTATCATATTTTGTAACATTATAATTTTTCATTGTGTATGTAAATCTAGGAAAACTTTCAAATGTTATTGGTAATAATTACTATTTAAGGTAAAAGTCATTGGATTTGCAACTGATATTACTCATTTATGGATTATTGATTTGGATTCACCATTCAAAAGAAAGATATCATTGATAAATAATCCTCGACTCTTACCTCAAGTCAAACAATATTATACTCCCTTCCCTCTTTTTGCCATATTCAAAGCAAAGTAACATAAAAATTGAAGCCCCAGAAATTTGAATATGTAAAGCAAGCCAATATGTTCCATTGTTTACTAAAGAAACTATACACACCCCAAGTGTTGTTTCAATGAAAGTTAGTTTGAATCTCTTGTACATTAATTCATTTGTATAATTTCTGACCATCAATTGGAGTAGCTAATTACAGATACGAAGAAACAAATAATACCCCAGAATTATAATATGGGGGTTGAGGTTTTATTTTATTCATACAGAAAATGGATCTGATTTTTGGGTAAAAGACATTTAACTAAATCTAACCTATATATATATATAATTTTGATGTTTAAAACATTTTTAACTTAAAAATTGTATTTTTCTCTGAATTTTTAATTTTCTTATTGCTTTTCCTTTAATTTTTTTATATATATAAAATAATTGACTTTTTTCACTTTTTCTCATTTTTGTACTTAAATTACATATTATCAATATTAATCCTTTTTGATTTCACAGTAATATAAGTTTAATATTAAAGCATACCCACAAAGCTTTAGTCTATGGAAACTTGCCATGAATTGGTAAATATTATGGGACTATAATTAATAATTCTGTCTGATTCCAGGAGAA
>NW_025342263.1:0-1039 GCF_016433145.1 Gracilinanus agilis | reverse complement strand
CTCTATTATCTTTAGCATTTAGCATTGCATAGTCTGCAAGAAATGTGATTTTGAGATTCATCTTGATGATATGTTTTTTAGAGTAAGTTTTAGAATAAGTAAAAAGCTAAGAATTACCAGTTAATATTCAAATTTCTACATTTTTAAATAAAGTAGTTGCTTGCAAATTTGGAATAAAGAAATTTTATTATTTTGTTTTGGAAGGTTTTTGATCCATATTCAAAAACAGTTTGACATGGGATAGTGGAGAGAATGATGTACCTAAAGTAATTCCACTTCATGTATTCAGTGCCTGTGTGGCTGTGAGCATGTGAATTCATTTCCAGACCATTTCCTCACTTGTAAATTAAGGAGGTTTAATTAATTTATCTCTAACATTCCCTTATGCTCTAAATCTTAGGATGCTTTTCCATTCATAGTAATTGGAAATTTTTTATTGTTTTCTAAATTCATATCATAATATTTCACAATTCAAAGGGAGCCTGGAAGTGAATTCAAACCAAAATAGAAAAAAAGAGATTCTTCCTATTACATGCCTGATGCATGGTCACCTAACCTATGTTTAAAGACCTTAAGAAAAGACCAGTCTCTTGGATGTAGCTCATTCTGCCTATGGATTGCTCTATTAGGAACGTTTTCCTTTCAAGAAGCCCAGCTCTGCTTCTATTCAACTTTTAACTTCATTACTCCTACATTCATCTTCTAGGGCCAATCAGAAGTCTAATCCCTCTAGGTAGACTGGAGCTCTGATGATTGTAAGATGATGATTGTGATGATTACAATCATGATCATGTTAATGTTACAAATAAAATTAATACAGAAGGATATATATAAAGACATTAGAGTTTTATTTAAAGCCATTTTGATAATTATATCCATGTGCCTGATAAGAACTCATTCAAATGAGGCCATTTACCTCTGCCCACCTGACTTGTTCAGCAGGAAAAAAGAGAGTGTCAATTCCAATCTCCCTATTTAAGCTTCTGTTTACACACGTAAGGACAAGAAGCAAGTTGAATCATGGGAAATGTAGTTTGAA
>NW_025342262.1:0-1452 GCF_016433145.1 Gracilinanus agilis | reverse complement strand
CATATATTTATAAGAAAAATAAAAATTTCATATTTTCTTTAAAAAAATGTTCCTTCTTAAGGAGCTATCTGTCTTGCTAGATAGCTGGTGCTGTGGATAGAACATTAGATTGGTAGTTGGGAAATTCTGAGTTCAAATCTAACCTCAAACAATTGCTAGCCATGTCCATTACTGATTAAATCACTTAACCTGTCTCTGCAGCTGTAAAATGGGCATAATAATAATAATCTTTCTCACAGGGGAATTACATAGGTCAAATGAGATAATATTTTTAAAATGTTTCAGTTATGTGTAGAAACAATTTTTGACATTTTTTTTTTCACATTTTAGAAGTCAAGTTTTCTCCCTCCCTCCCCTTCACCGATTCTTCCCTTCATGGAAGGCATGAATAATCTGATAAAGGTTAAACACATACTTTCATATGATACATATTCCCATATTACTTTTGCCATGAAGGAAATCACATGGCACCCATGCAATAGATTTATCATGAAGGGAATACATTGGAAAATGGTATGCTTTCCTCAGAGCCCAAAAGTTCCATTTTTGGCTGTCAATAGTATTTTCATCATGAGTGCCTTGTGGTTATCTTGGAGACTTGCTTTGCCAATTATGTTTTAGTCCAGTGATTCCCAAAGTGGGCACCACTGCCCCCTGGTGGGTGCTGCAGCGATCCAGGGAGGCAGTGATGGCCACAGGTTTTAACTTTTTTTGTATTACATTCTATTGTGAGTTCAATAAATAGTTTCATAATTTCAAAGTTCAATGTTTCTAATTTATACCTTTCTTTACTATATTTTATAAAAATGTAGAAACATTAATACATAAAATTTTTCTATTAATTGCTATTAAAAATATAAAGAAAATTAATTTACAGGGGATGCTAAGTAATATTTTTTTCTGGAAAGGGGGCATTAAGCCAAAAAAGTTTGGGAACCACTGTTTTAGCCCTTCAAAGTTGATGATTGCATAGTATTTTTGTTATTGTATTGTATGAATTTAATACAAATTATACCCACTTGTTCCATTTGAAAACCAATTCTTGGTTGATATCAGCTATTTTTTTAAACATTTATTAATATTCATTTTTAACCTGTTTACATGCTTCATGCCCCTACTTTCCCCTTCACCCCTTGGACTCCCCCCACCCATGGCTGATGCACATTTCCACTGGTTGTATCATGTGTCCTTGTTCAGGGCCTATTTCCATATTGTTGTTAGTTACTTGCATTCTGTGGTAGTTTCGAGTCCACATCCTCAATCATGTCTGCCTCAGCCCATGCGTTCAAACAATTGTTTATCTTCTATGTTTCCTCTCCTGCAGTTCTTCCTCTGAATGTGGGTAGCATCTTTACCATAAATCCCTCAGAATTGTCCTGGGTCATTGTATTGCTGCTGGTACAGAGGTCCATTACATTCGATTTTACCACAGTATATCAGTCTCTGTGTACA
>NW_025342261.1:0-1236 GCF_016433145.1 Gracilinanus agilis | reverse complement strand
AATCTCTCCCATATTGTTTTCCAAATTTCCCAGCAGTTTTTGTCAAACAGTGGATTCTTGTCCCAAAAGTTGGGCTCTTTGGGTTTATCATACACTGTCTTATTGACGTCACTTACTCCGAGTCTATTCTACTGATCCTCCCTTCTGTCTCTTAGCCAGTACCATATCATTTTGATGGCCGCTGCTTTATAGTGTAATTTAATATCTGGTACTGCTAGGCCACCTTCCTTCACATTTTTTCATTATTTTTCTTGATATTCTTGATCTTTTGTTATTCCAAATGAACTTTGTTATAGCTTTTTCTAATTAAGTAAAAAAGTTTTTTGGTAGTTTGATAGATATGGTGCTAAATAGGTAAATTAATTTGGGTAGAATGGTCATTTTTATTATGTTAGCTCGTCCTACTCATGAGCAATCTCATCAGATTTTTAAATCACATCCTGCAAAATCACAGAATTTGAGAGCTTATGGGAATCTTCAAGGTCATTTAGTTTGACTCTTTCTCCCCTCATTTTACTTTTGAGGAAAGTGTAATCTACACCAAACCGTAATGGAGAGCTTCCTTCCTCCCCTCCCATCTTTGGCCACTTTGACCCAAAGAAAACTGGAAGCTTTCCCAAAATTAATCTATTAAAAGTTCTTGGATGCACACAATGTCAATATTTAACTTGTATTAGTATTTCTTTGTGTATTTAGTTGTTTGTCCTTGAAAACCTACTTAGGGTTAGGATTATATTGAACTCTCTGTATACTTGCATGGTACATAGATAGAAATGTTAGTAGTTCAAGCCTTGGGTGTTTTTAATTTTTCTATTAAAGTAATTCTTAAAAACTGCTGGCATAATAAAACTTGGAAGCTCCAGGAATGAGGTTTTCTGGATAAAAGTTAGTATAAAGGCCATATGTGTTAAAAAAAAAAACTGGCAAAGAAAATATGTTTAGAACTAAAACTATATACTTTAGTATTTCAGAAGACTCGTAATTTCATTGCTATTGGTCCTTCTAACAAAGCAGATTATTCCCTGCTTTGTGCATTGGTTGATAGTCTAAATGGAACTGGATTTTTGTGATTAGCCTTCCAGTGAGATCTGTGGCTAGCCTCCTTTGGGCCAAGGTGGTCTTCTTAATCAATTGCCACCTTTCCCCATCTTTTTTTTTACCACAGGCAAAATAATTCTGGGTTGTAGGCTTGCTTTCCAAGAATAGTCTCATCCTTGGATAATAACCACTGGGGCT
>NW_025342260.1:0-1357 GCF_016433145.1 Gracilinanus agilis | reverse complement strand
GTTTGAGAATATACAGGCTTTCTTTGCCATTCTAGACTGAGAAATATGAGATTCCTGTCACCCTTATTTAATAATATTGAGATTTACCCCAAAGAGATCATAGATAAACAGACTTGTACGAAAATATTTATAGCTGCGCTTTTTGTGGTGGCAAAAAACTGGAAAATGAGGGTATGCCCTTCAATTGGGGAATGATTGAACAAATTGTGGTATATGCTGGTGATGGAATACTATTGTGCTCAAAGGAATAATAAACTGGAGGAATTCCAGGTGAACTGGAAAGACCTCCAGGAACTGCTGCAGAGTGAGAGGAGCAGAACCAGAAGAACATTGTACACAGAGACTGATATACTGTGGTAAAATCAAATGTAACGGACTTCTGTACCAGCAGCACTGCAATGACCCAGGACAATTCTGAGAGACTTAAGGAAAAGAACACTACCCACATTCAGAGGAAGAACTGTAAGAGTGGAAACACAGAAGAAAAACAACTGCTTGAACACGTGGGTTGAGGAGGACATGATTGGGGATGTAGACTCGAAACTACCACACCAATGCAACTATCAACAATTTGGAAATAGATCTTGATCAATGGCACATGTTAAAACCAGTGGAAATACACATCAGCCATGGGGGGAAAGGGGAAGTAAGAGCATGAATTATGTAACCATGTTAACTATTCAAAAAATAAGTATTAATAAATGTTAAAAAAATAATATTGAGAGTGTCATTTTCAGCCATGCTCATACTTTCAGGTCACTTCCTCTTTGTCACCAGCCCTGACATGCACTGTCATGGTACCCAAACACCACCTTCGCAGTCACTAAACTTGTCTTTCTCACTATGGTCTCATGCAAACTGTACTCCCAGAATGTCCTTTGTTTGTAGTCTTTTGTTCTACTTCCCCACACAGAGACCCAGGCATTCTTGTCAAAACAAGAATGGAAGAGGGTCTACCCACTGTGGCAGCAAAGAGACTTCTGCAATGTGCTAAATGATCCTATACAAGGGATTCTGGAAAGTCAGCTGTTCTTATCTCACAGACAATTAGAAAAAATACAACTTTTAGACTAAGGCCTCTAGAACAATGATCAATCAATGAATCAGTACACATTTATTAAGTGCCTACTGTGTGTCAGCTTCTTTCCTAAATGCTAGTAATACAAAAAGAGACAAAAGACAGACCCTGAACTAAAGGAACTTACGATCTAATAAATACTGGTTGAATTATCCTTGTTACCTTGTGTATTTCAGCAACTTCAGCTTTATTAATTATTCCTTTTGACTTTAAGTTCTTGAGAATCTCTGACGCCATTCCGAGCAAACTGTTAATTTCCTCCTTGGTTTTCATAGTGAT
>NW_025342259.1:0-1609 GCF_016433145.1 Gracilinanus agilis | reverse complement strand
TCAACAGCAATGAAGATGAAAATAAAGCAATTAACAAGAGCTTTTTTTGTCCAATTACATGCCAATACTTCTAACAATCTAAGTAAAACTGATGAATATTTACAAAAAATATAACTTGCTCAGATTAACAAAAGAGGAAATAGAATATTTAAATCCTTATTTTAGACAAATAAATCAAACAAGGCATAAATGATATCCCCAAGAAAAAAGTCCCCAGTATCGGGTGGATTCAAAAATGCATTCTATAAAATATTTTTTTTAATTTAATTGTGACACTAAGCTATATTCAGGAAAAAAAGGGACGGAATGAGTTCTACCAAATTGCCTTCGTAAGGCAAATATAGAGTTGATATGTAAAATACAAAGAGCAAAAACAGAGATGTATCTTTTTTAAACCCCCAATGTTCTGTCTTAGTATAGACAGAAAGGCAAAGGCTAAATGTGGTTAAGTGACTCTCCCAGGGTAAGATAGATAAGAAGTGTCTGAGGCCAGATTTCAATCCTCTGTTCTCCCAACAATTCAAGGTCTTGCATCTATCCACTGAGCCACTGGCTGCCCCTGGATCATTTGATCTAAAAGAGGATTGGATCTTTGCTCTAATCCCTTCATTTTTTTTTTTCAGAGAAAACTGTGGCCAAGAGAAGGAATTGACTTGCTCAAGACCATACTAGAACCTGTGTCTTGACCTAGGGATGTTGCCATCACTGTGTCATTACGGGCTAATACTGAAAGCCAAGATGGGCATCATTCCTTGGCTCTGTATTTCTTCTGTGAACTCACTTTTAACTTCTGCTGAGGTTACTATGTTGACTTTTTAATAGCCCCATGAACGTTCAATGAAGAGTCAATGTAACTGAATTAGTTGTCTAGGTTGGAGCAGTGGTCCAGATTGCCTGAAGCGTCATGTCTCCATCCAATACTATTGATAATAACCTGAGGCAATCAAACAGTGATCCTTGATCTCTGCTGTGAACATACCTTACTGTTCTCTCCTTTATACTGATTTAGTGCCAGTACTTAAATTTACAAGGGAACCCCGGGAAAAAGAAAAAAGCAAAACCAAACACCCAATACAACACAGACCAAGAGCACAGCTTGTAAAGTAACTCTGCTCCAGAGGATGTCACTGGTGTTTCTTGGCCGCCTGTCTCAAATATCTTCCAGAGAAGCACTTGATTTTTCTCTTAAAGTATGACAGGATGGGAGGCTTCCGGGTTAAGATGGCGGCAGAGTAAGAAGCAGCTCTTAACCTCTCCTGACCGAAACATACAAAACTCCTCAAGGGGACATAAAAACAAGTCCAGACGAACGGAGGAACCCCACAACAGGGCACAGCGTGGAAGGTACGTGGAATCGAGACATTTCCAAGCTAAAAAGGGCTCTCACTCACTCAATCGCGAGCTGAGCAACCGCCCCACCCCCACCCCCTCCACACTCACCTATAGCTCCGAACCCAGCTAAAAAGAAATAGAGCAAGTTTGGGGCACCCATCGAGTCATCAGCAGCTCCGGGACCTGTTCCTGACAGCAGCAAGACTTAGGACCCCATTAAGTCAAAAAAAGCACGCGAAATCTGAGCGCGCGCGCCGGAGCAGGACGCTGGGCGCAG
>NW_025342258.1:0-1073 GCF_016433145.1 Gracilinanus agilis | reverse complement strand
CAATGAATTTCAATAAGAGGATCTCTAATGTTATGTCTAGCACTAACTTCTATGATACTGTGATCAGTTTCTTTCTCTACAAAATGTGTGTGATAATGTTCTATCTGATTCATGAATTTGTTGAAAGTATTTTGGAAATCTTAGTGTTTTAGAAAAGTAAGTTATCTTAATATGAAAGGAATAGAAAACACAAGATCCTAACAAATCTTTTAGTTATATTTAAAAATCAATAACCTCAGGGGTTCCGGGTTAAGATGGCGGCAGAGTAAAAGCAGCTCTTAACCTCTCCTGACTGAAACACACAGAACTCCTCAAGGGGACATAAAAACAAGTCCAGACTAACGGAGGAACCCCACAACAGGGCACAGCATGGAAGGTATGTGGAATCGGGCATTTCCATGCTATAAAGGGGTGAAACAGCTCTCACTAAATCGCGGGCTGAGCAACCACCCCATCCCCAACCCCTCCACACACACCACCTATAACGCTGAAGCCAGCTAAAAAGAAATAGAGCAAGTTTGGGGCACCCATTGAGTCTTTGGCAGCTCTGGGGCCTGTTCCTGAGAGCAGCAAGATTTAAGACCCCAAAAAGCTAAAGAACACACACAAACCCTGAGCTCGGGAGCAGGACGCAGAGCATAGGAGAAGGGCACAGAGCGCAGGCGCAGGACGCAGAGCGGGAGAGCAGAGCGCAGGCACGGTTGGAGGAGCGGGTGGAGGCAGACACAGCCGCGAGCTAAAGCTCTGAAACCCTGAGTGGGGAACCAGTGCAGATGGGTATACGACTGTGGAAGCTTCGCCCTGAGACTTGTAAAGAAACCTCTGGCAAAGGATCAAACAAGGGGGTCCACCAGGGGGCTTGACCTTGGAAAAAACCAGAACTCAGACCTCAGGAGCCAAAAGACCGCGGACAGACCCTGAGCTCCAGGATAAACCTGAGAAGCTGCTGGGCTAACGATGGCTACTCAGTCTCAGGAAGTTCAGAAGAGAAAGATTAACAACAAGAAAAAGAAGTCTTTAACACTTGACAACTTTTACACAGAGAAAATCCAGACAACCGAACAAACAGAGGA
>NW_025342257.1:0-1385 GCF_016433145.1 Gracilinanus agilis | reverse complement strand
ACCAACCTGCTTTCAAAATCTGGGTCTAGCCTACTTTTCTCACCTTCTTTAAGACAGGGTGTTCCAAAAGTCTTAGCTTCTCTGTTTGCACAGCAACATCCGTCCCTCCCAGTCCATTTCCAATGATCATGCATTGACTGTTCCCTTTTGACCTGCTGTTTCTTAGAACTCTTTATCTTTCTTCAAAGCTCCACCTCCAGCATGAAACCTTCCCTGATTCTGCCTCTCCCCAATTGCTAGTACCTCTCTCCCTTCTGAATTCTTTTATTTTTATGAACTTAGAAATACACATGTTGTCTCCTCAGATGGAAAGTGGTCTCCTGGAGGATAGAGCCTGTTTTTGGCTTTATACTCCCAGCATCTGTCACAGTGCCTGATACAAAGTAGGTGATGAAAAGGCAATTAGAGTCAAGAACTGAGTTCAAATCCAGTTAAGGGGACTTACTGTGTTACCTCAAGCAAGTTATACCCTTTGACTTCCTCAGTTTCTTAATCTGTAAAATGGGAATAATAATAGCATCTCCCTGTCAGGGTTGTTATGAGGATCAAATAAGATAATATTTGTATAGCACTTTTGAATCTTAAAGTTCAACATAAATGCTAGCTGTTTTAGTAACAATGAATTTGACAAATAATACAATTTACAAATAATAATGATGTATGTCAATTGCTTGATTGCCCAAGGTCATAGTCATAGATATTCTTTAATTAGTAATAAGATTTAGAGCTAGAAGTGACTCCAGAGATCATCCACATCAATTCCCTTGTTTTACAGATGAGAAAACTGAGGCCCTGAAAGGTTAAAAGTTTAAGTTTCTGAGGCCAAATTTGACCTAAAAGCTGGGGAATGCTTTCCATTGCCTCAAATCTTCTACATTTTATGGAATGGTCCTTCTTGTCTTCTTGATATAAGGGAAAGAAAAAAAAATCTCCTGAAGCCAAATAATAGAAACTAGCAAAGTAATGTTTTACTAGCACAGAAGCATATGTCTGCTGGCAATAACATTACTTCTTTCCAATGTATTTGTCATAACTCCTTAGAAGCTTCCATCTTCCTTCTGAAAATTGCTTCCCAGCAGCATCTAGAGCTGAATCGATCGTACATTATTTGGAGCCTGAAAACGTTGATCAAGATGAAATCTTTTAGACGCTTAATTCAGGTTGCAGGGAGTATGTTGGTCCTTGGCTGACTCCCCTGTAGAAGGGGAATTGTAATAGTCTCCCTGCTCCAAACCAGGGTCCTGAAGCAGATGCTCTCTTGAAGTCCCTTTTTGGCTGTAAGGCAATTCAATAAAGTACCATTAGATAGTTATTTATTTTGCTGAGAAACAGCTTATTATAAGGGGTTGGGGGCCAGACTGGACTCAGAAAGACCTTGGTTTCCT
>NW_025342256.1:0-1317 GCF_016433145.1 Gracilinanus agilis | reverse complement strand
CTTATTCCCCTTCTAATTCTCTATATGGTAAGATAATATTCTATACCCCAATTAATCTGGTTATGAGGGAAGAATCCAACTGCAATGAGAGTAAGGTTTAAGAACCCATCACACATTTTCATCTTCCCCTCCACTGTAATAGTGTTCCCTCACACCTCTTTATGTGATATAATTTACTCCATTTTACTTCTCTCTTCCAATTTCTCTCTTTTGTAAAAAAACTAAAACCCTGACTTTCTATCTTAGAATCAATACTGTATATTGGTTCGAAGGCAATGAGGATTAAGTGACTTGCTCAGGGTCACACAGCTAGGAAGTATTTGAGTCAAGATTTAAACCTAGGACCTTATGTCTCTAGGCCTGGCTCTCAATTCACTGAGCCACCCAGCTACCCCCTCTTCCCATTTCTCTTAGTGTAATCCTCTTTTTTACCCCAAGATTTTTTGTTTGCATATCATCCTAAACAGCTTACTACCACACCTTCTGTCTAGGTATAATTCTTCTAACTACTATGATAATGATAAAAAATTCATCTTTCCTTTTAGAAATATAAACAATGTGACATTATCAAAGTCCTTAAAATTCTTCTCTTTCTCATTTACCTGTTAATGCTTCTCTTGAATTTTGTAATTGGACTTCAAATTTTCTGTTTAAGTTTGGTCTTTTTTTTAGGGGTGCATCTTCTATTTTATTAAATGACTATTCTTTTCCCTGAAAAAATAGAGTCAGTTTTGATGGTTAGGTGATTCTTGTAAACCCAGTTCCCTTGCCTTCCATATTCATACCGTTCTGGTCCTTCAATGTGGAAGCTGCCAAATCCTGTTTAATCTTGACTGGGTCTTCAGGATATTTAAAGTGTTTTTTATGGCTGTTTTCAATGTTTTATCCTTAGCCTTGGAGCTCTTGAACTTGGCTATAACATTCCTAGGAGTGGTAATTTAAGAATTTATTATAGGAAGATATCTGTGGATTCTTTCCATTTCTATTTTACCCTCTTGTTCAAGAATATTAGGGCAATTTTCTTTGGCAGTTTCTTATAATATGACATCTCTGATGTTTTTGGTTTTGATCATGACTTTCAGATAGTCCATTATTTCTTATATTACCTCTTCTAGATTAATTTTCCAGATCAGTTGTTTTTTCAATAAGATATTTCATATTTTCTTCTATTTTTTCATTCTTTTGATTTTGTTTTATTATTTCTTGATGTCTCATGAAGCCATTAGCTTCAATTTGCCCATTTCTAATTTTTAAAGAATGAATTTCTTCTATGACCTTGTAGTAATGGACCTCTCTTTCCATTTGGTCCATTCTACT
>NW_025342255.1:0-1021 GCF_016433145.1 Gracilinanus agilis | reverse complement strand
ACTCTGCGAGCATTCTCTGTGGGTGAGCCGTCCTCGGCATTATTATCGATTAGGATTTTAGGACCTCATGGATCACCTCTTTCAATTCCTTCAGCTTACAGATGAGGAAATCGAGGCTCAGGAAAATTCATGCCTCCCCTGCCCGTGATCACCCAAGTGAGCAGGCACCATTCTTTTCACCTTACGGTCACTATACCAGAAGCCACAGGAGAGCCTCCTGCCTTTTTGCTGCTGCTGCTGGCTGATGTGAACTTTTTTTAAAAAAATTACTTTCTGTCCTAATAGCAATTCTGTAAGACAAAAGGGCACGCAAGATCAAGTGACTTGCCCAGGGTCACACAGCTAGGAAGTATCTGAGGCTGGACTTGAACTCAGGTCATCCTGACTCCACAATGGGCACTCTATCCACTGTACCACCTATGTGCCCCTGTGTGACCTTAGACAAGTCAATTAAATTCCCTAGACCAGTGATGGGCAAACGATGGCCAGTGGGCCAGATGTGGCCCCCTGAAATGTTCTATCCAGCTTCTTGACATTATTCCTAATCTGATGAATACAATGAGTAGGATACAATACAATGAAACTTCAAAAGAGTTGCCTTAGAAACAGACTGACAGATGAGCATTTCCTTTCCTTTGGCCCCCCTCTTTAAAAAATTTGCCCATCGGGGGCAGCTGGGTAGGTCAGTGGATTGAGAGCCAGGCCTAGAGATGGGAGGTCCTAGGTTCAAATGTGACCTCAGACATTTCCCAGCTGTGTGACCCTGGGTAAGTCACTTGACCCCCATTGCCTACCCTTACTGCTCTCCTGCCTTGGAGCCAAAACACTGTATTGACTCCAAGATGGAAGGTAAAGATTAAAAAAAAAAGTTTGCCCATCACTGTCCTAGACAATAATCCCATATATTTTCTCTGCCCCTAAGAGGTTAAGTCATCTACCTAGAGTAGGGGTCCCTGAAGTTGTTTTTGAAAATATTTTTGGCAGCTGTATTTTAATAGGGTTGGTTTCCTTTGTGATCTCA
>NW_025342254.1:0-1137 GCF_016433145.1 Gracilinanus agilis | reverse complement strand
CTCTGAATGTAGCTCCTAGCTTTTAAACTACCTCCTACCAATTTGGACATCCTAAATGATCTACTGAATCAAATCTTATCTCAATTTTTGACCATACCTCTCATTGGCTAGCCAGCCAGTGATTTCCATTTGTTGACTACTAATAGTTATCTCAAAATTAGCATTACAGATGGGAAAAAGAACTAATCAATCCAATCAACAAGCAAGTATTAAGCATCTACAAAGTGCCTAACATTGTGCTAAGCACTGAGGATATGAAGAAAGACAAAAACAATGCCTGCACTCAAGGGCCTCATAGTCTAATGGGAGGAAACAATATATGCCTGTAAGATATATTTGGAGTAAATGAACAGTAATCTTGGGGGATGGAGTGATGAGGGACTGGGACTGGCCTGCAAAGGGTGAGATTTCAACTGAGTCTTAAAGGAAGCCAGAAGAACTATTACAAAGTTATAAAGGCAGTAAGATAAGTTCAGGCATTCATACTTTATGCAATGCATGTGTTTATGGAAAGTAGTAGTAAGTAAAATTTTAATAAATATAATCATTTTCCACTTGGCTTATATTATCATTTCAGAGATGACTTATCTTCATGTCCAATTAATTTCTGATAAGTAATGGTTCCTGCTGGTTTAACTTTAAATTAAACTTTCTGTCAAATATTTAGCGAATGTCAATGATCTGTAAATCATTTAAGTGTGCCTGGAATGCATATTTATTGGTGAATTATTCTTTTTTAAAAAAGCAAAGGATCCTTTTACAATGTGAACAAGAACCATCTAATTTATTTTGTAAAACAGATTTTTCTTACATTTGTATTTTCTCTCATAGAGGGCATACACAGCTGTCCATTCATCACATTTTGTCAACTGCTTTGATGATAAAAATTAAGCAGGAAAATCTATAGTCAAAATATATCCCCCTCCCAATATCTTCATATATATGACAAAACAGGTTTTTCAAATGTTATAGGTACCTGTAGTAAGAACTATTTTTTTATTGTCATAATGGATTTATTCTAGAGTAGAGATCTCTTTTGTCGAGAATACTAAATATGTGAATGGGTGTTACTAAGAGGTCAATGATATGGAAACAAAAAAAGATAAAATATTGAGGTTATGGAAGGTGGATACAGAA
>NW_025342253.1:0-31057 GCF_016433145.1 Gracilinanus agilis | reverse complement strand
CATGCCCACACTCAAAAAACTTCAGTAACTACTTTCCTGTGCTCCATCATATAGAATGCCAGCCTGGCATTTAAAAGTCCCCATTATATATGATTTGGAGTTTTGGTTTTAGAAGATTATTCACTTATAAAAATGAATAATATGGAAATGTTTTGTGTGATAATTCATGAACATCCCAGATTGAATTGCATGTCAACTCTGGGAGCAGGGAAGGAAGAAGGAAGGAGGGAGACAATGTGAATCATATAAATTTGGAAAACTTATGTGTAAATTTATTATTAAAATAAAGATAAAAATCTTAATAAATAAAAATTTTAAAAATAAAATAAAAGCTTTATCCTACATTTCCAGTCTTATTCTACCTCATTGCCTCCTCTTGCTCTGGGGTTTAACTGTTCCTTGAAATGGACACATCTTCTACAACCTGCAGACCATCCCTTACTCCCAGAATGACTCCCTCTTCATCTGTACCCTTTCAAAATTCTTCTCTCTAGGACAGGGGTCGGCAACCTTTTTGACCGTGAGAGCCCTACAGTGCTCACAGTTCATGCTCCTGTAACAGTGCCTGAAAAAAAATTGACTTTATGGCTCCTGCAGAAAGAGTCATATCTGGCCCTCAAAAGAGCCAGATATGGCTCAAGAGCCATATGTTGCCGACCCCTGCTCTAGGATCAACTCAAGCTAATGCTGTCTCCTCAATGAAGCCTCTCCTGGTTCCTCTCAACTGAAAGTGAGCCTGGAATTTTCCTCAAGCACTTTGGATCTTCTTTGCCTCATTGATGTCTATCTACGTTTTTTTAAAAACCCTTATCTTCCATGTTAAAATCAATGGTGTGTATTGGTTCTAAGGCAGAAGAGCTATAAGGGCTAGGCAATTAGGGTTAAGTGATTTACCCAAGATCACACAGCTAGGTAATGTCTGAGACCAGATTTGAACCCAGGACCTCCCATCTCTAGTTCTGACTATCAATCCACTGAGTCACCTAGCTGCCCCAGGCCTATGTGCTTTATAATATATTTATGTGTCCAAATTCTATCTAATGATCCATGAGCCCCTTGAAGGTAGTCAATAACCACAGTATCTTTTACAGAGTGGGAGTTTATTAAATGTTTGGTGAATCCCATCTTTTCTTTCCACCCCAATCTTCCTTATTTCTAGCACCTTCCCTTCTGGTGTCCAGCTATTGATTTCAAATGTACCCTCAATAAGGATAGTTTGACTGTATGTTTAGATGTTGTTTCCCCCATTAGACTGTGAGTGCCCTGAAAGCAGAGTCTGTCTTCCTTTGTATCCCCAGAGCTTAGCATAGTGCTTGACACATGGCAGACACTGTTTGTTGTTGTCTTTTATTTTCTTTAATTTTTTTAACCCTTAACTTCTGTCTTAGAACCAATACCGAGTATTGGCTCCAAGGTAAAAGAATGGCAAGGGCTAAGCAGTTGAGGTTAAGTGACTTGCCCAATATCACACAGCTATGAGGTATCTGAGACCAGATTTGAACCCAGGGACCTCCTGCCTCCAGGCCTGGCACCCTATCCCCTGAGCCACCTAGATGCCCTCTTGTCCTTTGTTTTCAAAGGAAACCAATAACATCATGGGGTAATATTGTAACTTGTACATAAATTGGATTCAAACAAGTTAAAGTTGCCCAAAGTCTTTGGCCTCTCCCTTCCAGAGTCATCAAAGTCCAGTGGCAAGACAAAAGTCAGGATGATGGGCAAGGCAGCAACATCTTCAAGACCTTGATGTCTTCTTTGATGTCTTGGCCCAGCTCTAAGTGCTCCACATCCTTTGCCTCAGTGGGAATGAATTGTTCTCATCTGCCCATTCCACCAGAAGTCTTCATAGGCTTGGGGTAGACACATCCCTGACTCACTGACAGGTTTGAGGTCTGAGGGTTCTGCTCAACCCAGTTCAGCCCGTCTGCCAAAAAGGTTTTACTAGGATGTGGCTATTGTCCATGCTACAGCTTTCTTGGAGTCACAAGTGAGAGCCGGGTGACAGGTGGCCACCAAAGTGAATAAGCAGCCCTGAAAAGGGGCACCGGAGGGGCTAGTCCTCCCTAAACACCCATACAATATTTATTGAATGACTGAATTTGCCCCTTTCTGGTTCCTGTTGAATTTGGAGTCAAGAGAGTCTGGGTTCTGCCCCTGATCTGTGTAATATTGGGCAAGTCCCTTAGCCTCTCTGACACTTAACATCCTTAACTATAAAATTAAGTGGGTGAACTAGATTACCTCCAAGAGCCCTTCCAGCTCTAATTCTGCAATGAATGGAAAATTCTGCCTATCCATCTGCCATTGAAGACAGATACATACCCGAAGAAAACATGTGTGTGAGAATGTCTTGTGTTTGTCTCACTACACTGGAATCAAATCTGCCTGTAAGCCAAAAAAAAAAAAAAAAATAGTAGCAGGAGCAGAATAGCAGTAGTAAGAGTGGGGAGAAGAGGAGGAAGAAGGAAAAAGAGGGGGAGTCCCTCAAAAATGGCACCTCCTCTCCCGGCAGAGGCCCCCTCCCAGCGTTCCACCCTCTCCCACTCCAGCTCCAAAAGATGAATTTAAACATGCCCGTGGCCTATGTCAGCGCTGACCCTCTAGTGACCCTGGTCCTGCTGATCCCAGGGATTACCCTGCACGCTCAAGGGTGGAGTTCTGACTCTGGGAGGCTTTGGCTACGTGCTCTCTCTTCTTGGCCCTGACAGGCTGTGAACCTATAGGTCTGAGGGCAGCCGGGTTTACTCCCATTGTCCTTTCCTGACCTCCCTCTAATCACAGGGAGGGCGGTTTAAAGACCTGATTTACGGTCTGATCAGCCCAAGCCTGGGTTTTGGTCACGAGTGATCGAGCCAGGTGAGCCTGACAAGGCTGGCTCCTGGGGCACCCCCTTCAGTGATGAAATATGGCCAGGGGCTTACCCCCCACCTGCTCAGGTTCAGTCTCAGGCTGAGTGCCGGCCATATGCAAAAGAGTTTTTCTTCTCCTCCTCTCCTCCCTCTTCTTCTATCTCCTCTCCCTCCCCCTCTCTCCTCCTCTTCCTCCTGCTCCTCTTCCTCCTACTAACAACTAATGAGAAACAGCTGTAGATTTGGAGTCGGATTCCTGAATCTGGCACTTATTACCTACATGAAGGTGGCTCAGTTGATAGAGAGCCAGGCCTGTAGAGGGGAGGCCCTAGGTTCAAATCTGGCCTCAGACACATACTAGTTGTATGACCCAGGGCAAGTCTCTTAACCCTGTTAGCTTCAGCTTCCTCATCTGTAAAATGAGCTGGAAAAGGAAATGACAAACCACTCCAGAATCATTCCCTTAAACCAGTGATGGGCAAACTAAGGCCACCAGATGCAGCCTTCTGAAATGTTCTATTGGAGTGCCTGACATTATTCCTAATCTGATGAATACAATGAGTAGGATAATACAATACAATGAAACTTCTAAAGAGTTGCCTTAGAAACAGACTAACAGATGAGAATTTCCTTTCCTTTGGCCCCCTCTTTAAAAAGTTTGCCCATCACCGCCTTAAACCTATTAGCCTCAGTTTCCTCATCTGTAAAATGAGCTAGAGAAGGAAATGCCAAACCATTCCAGAATCCCTGCCAAGAAAATCTCAAATGGCTACCCAGAGAGTCAAAAACAATTACAAGTGCTCCACCAAGGTAAAGCTCTTTAGATCTTAAAGATTCCTCTTCTGTGAAATGGGGATAATCATAAAATCACCCTCTTCCTCCTTTTCCTCCTCCTCCTCTCCCCAGGGGCATGCTCTGGGGATGAATTAATAAATGACTGTAAAGTATAATGAGACCAGAAAGAAAAGGCCACTAGGGGTTGATTACATATTTCTATTACTTAGTCCTTTTCTTCTGTGGCAGGCCCACCCTTTAGGGCTCTCTCTGGATTCCTGAGGTTAGGGAAATCATCCTCCTCCCCTCTTTTTTTTTTTCTCCAGTTGGCCAGGACTACCACACCCATCCTAAGCAAGGGGTAGCCCCACCAGCACTCCAATCAAAGAGAAATGGGAAGGACAACTAAAGGCAAAGAAGTCATGATTCCATGGAAGCCACTCTCACTGTTTTTGTACTACATTACTATTGTGGGAGAGCTGATCAGGAAAACCTGGGCCTGAAGGAATCCTTTCTCAAGAATGACAAGGCTCTAGTAATTAGCTTAAAAATAGAAAAATGTATTAAGTTTAGTGCAAGTTGAGTTATGGAGTTGAGGGGCCAGGAGGTGGGAGCAGGTGGAATACTGCCTCCTGGAGGAGATGGGTATTTGGATTATTATATCCTCTTGACAACAGGGATTACATGACTAGGAATGATGGGATGACTGGAGTGATGTTTTGGGGATTCTGGGACCGGAGATGGGTCATGTGATTATGTCCTATGCCTCAAAGTCAAAAGGGGGTGAATTTGTCCTGTTCAGGGGATGGTTTGGTATCTGAGCTTAAAACAAATGCTTATCAGAAGGAAGCTGGGAGGTGCTAATCTTTCTTCATCTAGAAGCTGGGAGAGATCAAGGGAGTGTCTTTCTCAGAAACTTCTTATCATTTGGCTTCGGTTGCTCAAAACCACCTTGCTTTAGCCAGCAACTGAAGGGATGTGAGGGAAGAAAGGAATTCCTTTTTGACCTGGGATACCTTTGGAGTTTGGGGGTTATCTGGGGCAAGCCAGTACCCCCATATCATTACTGTCTCTTGTTCCCTCTCCAGGACTTGCTTTTTCCTTCCCTTTCCTTCCCTCCCAGCCCCAACCCTTTGATTCTGTCAAGGGAGAGATACACATGGGAAAGTCCTGAACACCTGAACAACAGAGGACAGCATCGACCAGTACTGAACAGAGAGCAGAGGTCAGCCTTCCTTGTCCAGGGCATAGAACTCCCTCAAAACCTCTTAATGAGTTCCTTCTTCCTGGAGTTGAGCCTCCTAGAGGAACGGAAGTTGATTGCTCTGTCAGCCTCAATGTGGTGTGGGGTCTTGTCAAAGAAGAGGAAATAAAACTGAAAAAAAATTGTGTGTGTTGGGATAGGGAAGGGGAGGATGGCTAAGGAGGAGGCTACCCAGAGGAAAAGACTTAAGGGCTAGGAAGTTGCTATAGAAAACCTCAGCATTCTGATCTTTCTTTCTTACTCATAAAAAGCCAAGCCATAATGCCAAATACAGCAAATCTCTTGGGGACTTATTCTTCCACCTACAAGGGAAATCCACCTTTTCTAGACTCATTCCTAGCTACCCAACTAAGAATATCTTCTTTCAAGCAAGAACATTTAAATGTCTTCTCTTACAGAGAGATTCTCTTCCACACAAGAACCTAGAGCTACTCTTTTTCCCAGTGTGGTAGCCACCATGTTGTAGAGTCATGGCAAAGGGTGGGGGTGGTAGTGGTGGTGAGAGTAGGTGTGGATGGCAAAGACACTAGAGATGAGGGAGGAGAAACTAGTCAAAGAGAGCAGCAGGGTGGGGAGTTGACTAACAGCTCCCTGCCTGTAAATAGAGATGGGCAAATAGCATAATAAGCCTGGCAGGCAGCACACATGTTAGCTATGCTCAGCCAGCCAAATGCTGCTGGCTGTCCATCAGCCATCGTGTAGATTCCAGTTCCCCAACAGTCAGAATTCTATTGTATAGTACAACCTAGCAGACTCCTGACACAATGTCCAGCTGTCATCATAAGGTATGACGATAATCCACTGTGTGAGCAGAGAAAGAGACACAGATATAGACACATAGATGGCATGGGACAGAGAAAGACAGACATACAGATGATAGACAGATATGATGATGGATAGATGGGGTGGAGAACCAGTGTGTCAGGCCCTGTGACCCAGCCAGATGGTCAGCAATGGTCTTTTATGTATTCTCTGAGGCTCCCCTGCTGAAGGATGTTGGAAAAGGGCCTTTGCATTATGCATACAGCCTCCCACTTCCCATCCTTCCCCCAATTTCTTATAGACTCTGGCTAAATTGACCCCTTCCTGAATTGTTAACAAGAATGGGTCACCTGCCTCTCCAGGCTCACTATTGTCTATATTATCTGTTCCTGGCATATAATCCCAATTTACTTGCAAGATGTAGCAAGTTATAACAATCATAGTATAAATTTAGAGTTGGAAAAGACTTTGGGAACTTTCAAGTTCCTGGTCAGGTGGTGAAGGAAAAGCCAAAAAACAAAGGCTGAATATAGCCAGTCAAAAACACCTTAGAAAGTCCAAGTATCATCTACCAATTCATGTTCCTGATAGGTTTAAATCTTCTATTAAGAACTTTGACATGATACTGTTCTATAAAGATGAGAAAAGAAAAAATGGAAAATGACAGATGTTGATAGGAATATGGGGAAAACAGCATATTAATACAACATTTATTGGTGGAGTTGTGAATTGGTATAGCCATTCTGGAGAACAAAAGTCATTAAACTGCATATATCCTTTGACCTAGAAATACCTCTACTAGAAATACTTCTATTAGACCTACACTGCAAGGAAATTAAAGAAAGAAGAAAAAGGCTCATATGCGCAAAAATATTTAAAGCAGTTCTTTTTTGTAGGGGCTAAGAACTAGAAATTAAGGTATTAACCATCAGTTAGGGAATAACTGACCTCATTATGATATGTTCATGTAATGGAATTGCACAATAAGAAATGACAAAAGGGATAGACTCAGAGAAACCTATCAAGATTTATTTGAACCAATGCAGAGTGAAATGAACAGAACCAAAAGAACAATTGATATAATAACAACACTGTCAAGCCTCAAAACTTTGAAAGATTTAAGAACTTGAACACCATAATAAACCAGGATTCTAGAAAATCTATTAAAGGATATGATATACAACTCTTGACAGAGGTGATGGACTTGGGATGAATAATGAGACACCTTTTTGGACGTGGATATGTGGGAATTTGTTGTTTTTGTGGTTTTTGTGTGTGTGTTTTTTTTTAACCCTTGTACTTTTTGGTGTATTGTCTCATAGGTGGAAGATTGGTAAGGGTGGGCAATGGGGGTCAAGTGACTTGCCCAGGGTCACACAGCTGGGAAGTGGCTGAGGCCAGGTTTGAACCTAGGACCTCCTGTCTCTAGGCCTGACTCTCACTCCACTGAGCTACCCAGCTGCCCCCATGGGAATTTGTTTTGCTTAACTATCTGTTTTTATTACAAAGGTTTTGTTTTTCCTTTTAAGTTGGGGGTAGAAAGATGAGAAAATGTATGCTGATTAATTAAAAAATAAAATAAAATGGAAGAAATGTTACTTCCCTAGACCTGCCTTCTCTTGCTTCTCTTGTTAAAGATCTCCTCTGTGGAAGGCTTTCTGCAGATTTCCTGGAGGAAGAAAGGAATTTCCCAGGCTCTGCAGGCCTCTTTTCTAGGTACTGACAGTGAATTGGGCAAAGGGGAAAAGGCATCTGGGAGGTGATTGAAAAAGCTAAATATATAATTTCATAATGAAGAAGTTCTGCCTTAAAGTCCCAGTGGAATAACAAGAGACTACAATGTCAAGGTGAGGCTGTGGGCAATAATCACCCTATTGCAATCTAGAGAATCCACTTCTCTGATAGGAAAGGATCCTGCATTTTCTCTTGACTCTCTCTTCTTAAAGTTCTACTTCTTCACTTGTCTCTCTGCCTTTGCCAAGATTCCACTCCACAGTACCCACTTTAACAAAGGATACAGGCTCTGTTCTCTCAGAAGCGGGGCTCCAGGGCTCCCATGAAGTGATTTTTCAAGAAGAATAGACCATAACAATGGGAGTCAAATCTCCCTCCAAATACAAATTAGAGTCCTTCTTTGGTCTCTCAGAACTCACCCACTTATAACTCTTACTTCTCCAAGACTCCCAAGACTTTGGGCTCTAGTTTAATCAAGGGAGAGGCACCAAGGCACCTGAGAAGTAGCTCCTCCCTGTAATCAGTAGATATAAAGCCCCAGGCTCACAGTAAGATGATTCCCAATATGCAAGAGCAAAAAATTATTGAGGCAAAGATTGAGAGGAGGTCACATCTCCCAAGTCATAGGAAAGATATCCTCTATGACAGAAGATAATAAATAAGAGTCCATGCAAAGGATTGCCTATCCAAAGAAAACCTCAGGACAAACTCTTTCAATGTGGTGATTTAGAGAGAGCTTATGTATGAGTTAATTTTTTTGTCATTTTGTCATTAGGTATCAGCCAACCAAAAAAGAAATCGTCAAGAAAGGTTTCTGGGTTGACTAGGTGACTCAGTGGGTTCAAATCTGACTTCAGACCAGCTGTGTGACCTTGGGCCCTTGCCTTTCTGTCTTAGAATTGATACTAAGCCATAAGGGAAGGACTAAAAATAAATAATTAAATAAATGCATACATAAAGACATAAATAAAGACAATAATGATAAAATATGTGGAGACAAATGAGGCCATACGTTGTAAGCACAAGTCTGAATGGTATAGGAATTCATAGCCTGTTAGTGTTGGAAACAGTTAACCAATCAATAAGCATTTATTCTGCATTCATTCCATGCCAGGCATTACACTGGGCACCGAGGAGATAAATACAAAAGTGACACAGTTATAAGATCACAGATTTAGGGTCAGAAGGGATGTCAGATGCCCTTTTTTTTGTCTTTTTTTGTTGTTGTTGTTCCCATTCTTAGCACAGTGATGTCATTGGTCCTCTTCTAAAACAAAGGACAGACAAAAGCTTGACACATATTTTAATGGTTAATAAATATTTGTTGACTGACTGAGGGATTAGAGGCCATCTAGCCCAGCCCTCTCATTTTATAGAGGATAACCAGAGACACAAAGTGGTTAAATGGCTTGTCCATAATGCCCGCCCTTGGAGATCTTGCATTCTATCAGCATGACAGGGAGAAGAAGATGTACATGCTCACCGATAAAAAAAACACAAGACATACACCAAATTAATACAAAGTGATTGGGGAGGGAGGAGATTCAAAAAGACTTTTAGGGAGAGGAAAGTGGCACTTGAACTGATCCTTAAAGAGAGCTAAGGGTTCTGAGAGATGGATTTAAAGAAAGAAAGCATTCTAGATATGATGACAACCTGTGCAGTCACAGAGGTGGGAAATGGGCTCTCCTGTTTGGGGACAGTAAGTAGTCAAGCTTGACTGGAATGCAGAATGCATGAGGGAGATAAAGGTTCCATCAGCTTGGGAAAATAGTCTTTGAAGAACTTTAAAAGTTAAACTGAGTAGTTTGTGAAACCTAGTTGACTCTGGACCCATTCTTTCAGCAACAGGGATCTCAGATACTTTCAGGTGGTTGGTGATGTCTCTTTTTTCTGTAATCCACTCAAGCCCCTACCAACTAGATTCCCTCCATTTTAATGGGACCCAGTGACTAGCATTACACTTCCATTTAACCACTTAACATACAGTTACAGTAGGGCCCCCATATCTGAGGGGTATATGTTCCAAGATCTTCCATGGAAAGCTGAAACCAAGGATATAATAAGCTAATATCCACTGGTTACCATGGGTAGCTGGATTGATGGATACCAACTGCATTTACCAGCACCACTATTCTTGCCTTTTGAGGCCATTATTACAGTAAATCAGGGCTTTCTGAAACAAAGGCACTGCAATAACACTAAAATGAATTTGAGTAATGGAGGAAAATAGAGGCAGACTGGAGAAAAGTTTCACATGGAAGTGTGAGTATGGAGTCAAAGGGAGGTGAGTCATGTACTGGGTTGGCAAACTTCTCAGTGATACATCTAGTACAATCTTGGCAGATGGTTTGAAACTTCTGAAGTGTCTATTTTTAAATTTTCTTGAATTTCCCAAATTTCCCAATTTTTTTCATTTTTCCCCCCTGTGGTTCACCGTGGGTAACTGAATCAGCAGATACCAAATCAGCAGCTGCCAGGGTACAATTGTAGTTTTTACAGAGGAATACTCCAAAGATGTGGCTAGAATAAATGAATAAAGGATGCCCATTATCACCTTTATTATTTAACATTATACTAGAAACACTAGCAGTAGCAATTAGAGAAGAAAAAGAAATTGAAGGGATTAAAATAGGCAGTGAGGAGACTAAACTATCACTCTTTGCAGATGATATGATGGCCTACTTAAAGAATCTTAGAGAATAAACTAAAAAACTAGTAGAAATAATCAACAACTTTAGCAAAGTTGCAGGATACAAAATAAACCCAAATAAATCCAATATTTACATAAAGAGAGAGCCAGAATATATTTCTATGTATTTCCAACACAACTCAGCACCAAGAGTTAGAAAGAGAAATTCCATTTAAAATAACCCCAGACAATATAAAATATCTAGACAAACACAGGAATTATGCAAACACAACTACAAGACACTTTCCACACAATTAAAACTAGATCTAAATAATTAGAAAAATGTCAATTGCTCATGGGTAGGATGAGCATTCACTTGGAAGAACAAAAGACCAAGAATATCAAGGGAAATAATGGAAAAAAAAAATGTGAAGGAAGGTCGTCTAGCAGTACCAGATCTTAAACTGTACTATAAAGCAGTGGTCATCAATGCAATATGGTACTGGCTAAGAGACAGAAGGGAGGATCAATGGAATAGACTTAGGGTAAATGTGTTCAGCAAGATAGTGTAAGATAAACCCAAGGATCCCAACTTTGGGGACAAAAACCCACTATTTGACAAAACTGCTGGGAAAATTGGAAAACAGTATGGGAGAGATTAGGTTTAGATCAACATCTCACACCCTATACCAAGATAAATTCAGAATGGATAAGTGACTTAAATATAAAGAAGGAAACTATCAATAAATTAGGTGAACATAGAATAGTATACCTGTCAGATCTATGGGAAAGGAAAGAATTTAAAACCAAGCAAGAGATAGAGAATATTACAAAATGTAAAATGAATAATTTTGATTACCTTAAATTAAAAAGGTTCTGTACAAACAAAACCAATGCAACCAAAATTAGAAGGGAAGCAACAAATTGAGAAAAAAATCTTTATGACAAAAACCTCTGACAAAGGTATAATTTCTCAAATTTACAAGGAGCTAAATTAATTGTACAAAAAATCAAGCTATTCCCCAATTGATAAATGGGCAAGGGACATGAACAGGCAATTTTCAGATAAAGAAAACAAAACTATCAATAAACACAGGACAAAGTATTCTAAATCTCTTATAATTAGAGAAATACAAAACAAAACAACTCTAAGGTACCACCTCACATCTAGCAGGTTGGCTAATATGACAGCAAAGGAAAGTAATAAATATTGGAGGAGATGTGGCAAAATTGGAACACTAGTACATTGCTGGTGGAGTTGTAAATTGATTCAACCATTCTGGAAGGCAATTTGGAATTATGTTCAAAGGGTTTTAAAAGACTAATTACCCTTTGATCCAGTCATACCACTGCTGGGTTTGTACCCCAAAGAGATCATAGAGAAAAAGACTTGTACAAAAATATTTATAGTCGTGCTCTTTGTGGTGGCAAAAAATTGGAAAATGAGGGGATGCCCTTCGATTGGGGAATGGCTGAACAAATTGTGGTATCTGTTGGTGAAGGAATACTATTGTGCTCAAAGGAATAAAGAACTGGAGGAATTCCATGTGAACTGGAATGACCTCCAGGAATTGATGCAGACTGAAAGGAGCAGAACCAGGAGAACATTGTACACAGAGACTGATACACTGTGGCACAATCAGATGTAATGGAATTCTCTACTAGCAGCAATGCAATGACCCAGGACAGTTCTGAGGGACTTATGAGAAAGAATGCTATCCACATTCAGAGGAAGAACTGAAGGAATAGAAACCCAGAAGAAAAACACATGATTGATCACATGGTTCAATGGGGATATGACTGGGAATGTAGACTCTAAACAATCACTCTAGTACAAATATTAATAATATGGAATTGGGTCTCGATTAATGATACCTGTAAAATCCAGTGGAATTGCTTGTTGGCTCCAGGAGGGGGGAAGAAGGAGGGAAGGGAAAGAACATGAATCATGTAAACAAGGAAAAATATTCTAAATTAAATAAATTTTTAAAAATTTAAAAAATAGAATAATTAGACAAAAATTTCCTCCAATACTTAGGAAGCATAGTCCCACTCTAGACACTTTTTATTTCTATATTTTAATAGTTAATTATTATAAAATGTATCTATTATTAATCATTTTTGTTAACTTTTAAATTAACTATTATAAAATTAATATTTAATAAATAAGTATATTTATTTTATTTGGGGGGTAAATGGAGGGAATGGAATTAGGCTCACAGCTTAGCTACCAAGTTCATGTCCAAAGTTATCTTCAATGCCAGCTTCTGCTGGCCTGGAGCCCCTAGGCCTTGTTCTTCAATGCCTTGTTGCTGAACTGGCTGCAAATATCTAACCTGGATTCCCAGGCTCAGGCTCAGGTGCCAAGGCCAAATCGAAGACTCCACTCTCTATACCTAGAACAGAAAGGAACAAAAGAAAAAGCAAAAGACCTAGATCCATTTCTTAGAATCAAATGGTCTTTGAAAGAGGTCCTAGGACCCTCTCCACTTACCATATGGTCTCACTGACTATGAATGGAGTCTCCTCCTCCCTCAAGAGGTGTCACAAAAGCTAACACAGGTACATGGACAGGCCATTTTAAAGACAATTCTGGCTACCAGCCAATGGAAAAAGACTGCTTCCAACCACATAGAATGTTCACACGTGCTCCAGTCCTCAGACTCCCAAAAGCAACTCCCTAAGGTCTTCCATTTGGATAAAGTCACCTTAGGTGGTCTGGGCATGTGCCAAACCCCCAATCCATTTGTATTTTATTCCACATCAAATAAGTAGTCACCAAAGCTTCTTAAGCATAGTCAAATATGTGCTTGAAACATTAGAAGTCATATAGTTCAACCCTCTCACTTTGATAAATTGAGAGCCAGAGAAGGGAATTTACCTATTCAAGGTCACACAGCAATTTAGAGATAGAGCTGGGACTAGATCCACAAAATTCAATTCAATTTAATTTAACAAATAGTTATTAAGTATGCACAGTGCATAAGCAGGAAGTTCCAAAAAAAATGGAGACAGTACTTACAGCATATGCCTCTGAAGACACAGTCCATATGATGACCATACTTAGACAATAATTTCCAATCTTGGTCTTTTTTTTTTTTTTAACCCTTACCTTCTGTTTGAAGTATCAGTTCTAAGTCAGAAGAGCAGTAATGGCTAGGTGATTAGAACTAAGTGGCATACCACACAGCTAAAAGCATCTGAGATCATATTTGAACCCAAGTCCTTCTGACTCCAGGACTTACTCTCTATCCACTGAGTCACCTAAATGCCCCTCTCCATATTCTAAAACAGTGATGGCAAACCTTTTAGAGACCAAGTACCATGCCCCGAGCCCCCCAAGAAAGCAAGTACAGCCCCTTCCCCCATTCCTGGCCACCTTATCCCAGACAGGGGAGGGAGGAAACACTCTTATTGGGTTGCTGGGCAGAGGGGTGAATCATGTGAGAAATATCCTCAGTATCTCGTGGAGAGGGGAAAGGGAGCAGCCCCTCTAGCACCTGTGCCCACTGTGAGGGCTCTGCATGCCCTCTCTGGCATGTGTGGCATAGGCTTGCCATCACAGCTCTAAAAGAATCTCTGAGTGGAAAGTGAATCTCTGAGAGTTAACTTCTAAAGGGAAAGACTGGGATTTTACTTAATGGGGTTCCCAAAGTAACCTTCATCAAGGGATAGAGCAGGGAAATGAAGGGAGAAAGCTGAAGCCTGTCCAAGATTGCCCATGGTTTTCACAGGACTTATCACTGAGGTTCTTCCTCAGGACCTTACCAGCTTTCTGAAACATCTCACTTACTAACCCAAGAGCCTCTCTATTCCCTTCAATTTTTTCTGAGGCTTCAAGAAAATATGCTTTCTGTTCCTTTCAGAGCCCTCAGTTCTCCCCTTAAACAGAGTACTTAGGAATGACTCTCCATAGAACAGTCTTACCTGTCCCTGGGTCACTGTCTCGATTCTTTTCCCTGGGTCTCATATCATCCCTACTTTCCTTAACACAAGCTTCTTCCCACTGCTTGATGAAAATAATCCCTTAGAGACTATCATCCAATTCCTTTTGCTCTCATTTTATATTCATCCCCACTCTACCTTCTCCTTCTCACCTAGAGCTTTGTCTCCAGAGTGGATCTAGCTTCCAGGTGAGCAGACAACCAGGGCTAATTCATGGCCCCCCAATAATTAATAAACTGGCATTTTGGTCTCTAGATCAGTCTCTTGGGAGCTTGGTTAGTCTAAATAAATACCCTGCCAAATCTCTCCAGAGTAAACTCATAAACCTGAACTACTAAACCTACCAAGTTGGTGACTAGACCCCAGAGCCACAGGGACCCCCTCTAAGATGCAGCAGCTCCATGAGATCCATGGTGAAGCAGCCAGCCAGCCTGATCCATCATGATTATTCCTACTGCTCTGGGAAGGTCAGGATAAAAGCATTCGGTCTGTACAACCCTTTGGCAATGTGCCCAAGATCCCCAGTTAGAGACACACTGACATAGATTGATAAAAGGCTTTAGTTTGAGGTTTTGCATTAAGCATGACTAGGCATCATCTGGGATGACAGATGCTTATCTCACAGATGGTGTGGCAGCTCAAAAGGTGAGGCTGGAGTGAATGCTTGTGGTCAGTGTGGTCTTAAAGGCCAGAGGACCAGTCCTGGGAGGCAGGAGCTGGGGCACTCTGATTTGCCCAGTTTCTTGAAGCAATTCATTTAATCTCCCTTTACCTCAGTTTCTTCATCTTCTATTTGGGATAATAATAGGTGATGTTTAGTTTCCTCCCTAGGGGGAAAGTGGGAAAAATCCATGACATAATGTCTGTACAAATTCTCTGAGTTCCTGGAAGGAAGGAAATCACACTGACTAGACCAACCAGATGCCACTATTATTGTTATTGTTATTTTGACAGACTTGGCTATCTCCAGGGCCAAGAAATTTTGCCTTCCTATGCCAGATCTTGCCACTGCCCCATTTATAAGAATCTGGCCCTGGTGGTCCTCTAGATTTGAAAAACATGGCTGGATCATCCTTCCTGAGCAAACAGAAATGATTAATGTGAGCTTTTCTCTTCTATAAAAAGCTTAAAATAAAAAAAATTTTTTTAAATTTTTTAAAAAGCAGTCTGAGCTACTCTGCAGGTCTTCTCCATCTGAGGCTCATTCAATGTCAATTCCACAGCCTTGGTTCATTTGGCAAGTAGGGAGGTGGGCTTGATTCAGTTAAGCAATTTTTAAATTTTTAAATTAAGATATTTTATTTTACCAATTATATATACTAACAATTTTCCACACAAGTTTCCTGAAGTTATATGATCCAAATTGAATCCCTTCCTCCTTTCCCTCCCCCTTACCAGTCATGGCAAGCAATTTGAACAGGTTATACATGTATTATCATGCAAAAAATATTTTTATGTTAACCATTTTATAAGAGAATAATCATATAAAACCAAAACCCCAAGACAAAAACCCAAATAAACTAAAGTGAAAAATAGTATGCTTTCATCTGCATTGGATTCCAACTATTCTTTTTCTGAAAGTGAACAGCATTCTTTTTCATAAGTCCCTCAAAATTGTATTGCTGAGAGTAAGTTAAGTCTTTCACAGTTGATCATTCCATACTATTGCTGTGTATGATATTCTCCTGGTTCTGCTTATTTCACTCCATATCATTTCATGTAGGTCCTTCCAGATTTTTCTGAAATCATCCTGTTCATCAGTCCTTATAGCACAATAGTATTTCATCACCATCATATGCCACAATTTGTTCAGCCATTCCTCAATTGATGGGCATCCCTTTAGTTTCTAATTCTTTGCCACCACAAAGAGCGCGGCTATAAATATTTTTACTTATCTCTTTGGGAAACAAATCTAGTAGTGGTATTGCTGGCTCAAAGGGCATGCATTCTTTTAAAGCCCTTTGGGCATAATAGAATTCTTTTAAATGGAATTTCTCTATCTATCTCTTGCTACTGGACTTTGTTGGAAATATATAGAAATGCTGATGATTTATGTGTTTGTTTTTAGTTGATTCTCTAAGGATTCTCTGATTATACCATCATGTCATCTGCAAAGTGATAATTTAGTTTCCTCATTGCCTACTTTAATTCCTTCAATTTCTTTTTCTTCTCTAATTGCTACCCCTAGCATTTCTAGTACAATATTAAACAATAGTGATGATAATGGACATCCTTGCTTCACTCCTGATCTTATTGGGAAAGTTTCTAACTTATTCCCATTGCAGATGATACTTACTGATGTTTTCTAGATAGATGTTACTTATCATTTTAAGGAAAGACCCATTTATTCCTGTGCTTTCTAGTGTTTTTAGTAGGAATGGCTGCTGTATTCTGTCAAAGGTTTTCTTCATCTATTGAGATAATCATGGGATTTCTGTTAGTTTGCTTATTGATATAGTCAATTCTGTGAATGGTTTTCCTAATATTAAACCAGTCCTGCTGGTAGTCTCAATATATATATATATATATATATATAGAATGATCCTTGTGATAGTCTGCCTATGCTACAGCTTCTTGGAGCCACAGGTGAGAGTTGAGTGAAAGGTGGGCACCAAACGTGGATGAACACAACTAAAAAGGGCTCAGCAAGCTCTTACACTAAAGGAGTTAATCCCTGAAAATCCATATGCCCCCATAGGCTGGCAGAGCTAGAAAGGATGATGATAACAATAGCCAGACCTTCAAAACTCCAGAGAAGAAACCTTGGGGAATTAAATGCATTCAGTTTTGGAACTCCTGCCCCTGAACCAAACTACCCTGACTGGTGAGTGAATGCATAAGTCATCAAAGGCTTGCTCAGCCCATGTTATACTTAGTTAGCTGGCCCTAGACCAAAAGAACACACTTCATGCCCCACCNATATATATATATATATATATATATAGAATGATCCTTGTGATAGTCTGCCTATGCTACAGCTTCTTGGAGCCACAGGTGAGAGTTGAGTGAAAGGTGGGCACCAAACGTGGATGAACACAACTAAAAAGGGCTCAGCAAGCTCTTACACTAAAGGAGTTAATCCCTGAAAATCCATATGCCCCCATAGGCTGGCAGAGCTAGAAAGGATGATGATAACAATAGCCAGACCTTCAAAACTCCAGAGAAGAAACCTTGGGGAATTAAATGCATTCAGTTTTGGAACTCCTGCCCCTGAACCAAACTACCCTGACTGGTGAGTGAATGCATAAGTCATCAAAGGCTTGCTCAGCCCATGTTATACTTAGTTAGCTGGCCCTAGACCAAAAGAACACACTTCATGCCCCACCCAGTCTACCTCCCCCATAACACCAGTCTTCCCTTGCCTTTGCCTCTTGTTAGGGGAACTGTAATCCCATTAACAGTACCACTGCATTTGGAAAGGGTTTGTCTATAGACTCTGTATGACTCCAACCAGCACCTCTGTAACTTCCCTGACCAAACAGCCACCTCCAGCTACCACTCCTCTGACTGACTGACTGAACAACAACAAAAAATGTCCTTGCCCTCAAGAAGTTTTAAGTTATTAGAAATGGAAAGGATGGGGTGAAAGGGGCATTGATGTGTAGTTTAAAAAAACTCAGAAAACTTTTTGTTGATGCCTTTTGTTTTTTGTTCTATGTCTCACTCTTTGTGACTCCATTTGAGATTTTCTTGGCATAGATACTGGAATGGTTTGCTATTTCCTTTTCTAGCCCATTTTACAGATGAGGAAACAGGGTTAAGTGACTTGCCTAGGATCATACAGATAATAAGTATCTGAGGTCAGCTTTGAACTCAGAAAGATGAGTCTTCCTGTACCAGACCCAATATTCCAAGGGACTTTCTTTATTTTGAGTTTATATCCACAGTGCTTAGCATTCACTCATACATGACATTACTTGAGCATCACAACAGCTCCATTATGGTAAGTACATTCTTTTTTTGGACTGGAGCTGTGATTTAATTAATTAGGGAACTATCCAGGAGAAAAAGTCCTTCCATCAATGTAAATCAACTCAGAAGACAAGGAGAGGCAATGAGCATTCATTAAATACCTACTATGTGCTAGTCATTGTACAAATGTTATCTCACAACAACCCTGGGAGTTAAGTGTTACTATGATCCTCATTTTACAGTTGAGGAAACTGAGTCAGACCAAGATGAAGATTTGCCCAGAGTCATGCAACTAGTAAATATCTGAGGTTGGATTTGAACTCATGCTTTCCTGACTCTAGTATCAGTGCTCTATCCATTATGCCACCTAGTTGCCTCAATTTGCCCAACAACTTATAGCCTTAAGATACCAGGCTACTAAGGGACTCCAAGTCTCATACAACCAGAGTTGAGGCTCAAACTCTTTTCTTTGTAACCCTGATACCAGTTCTCTATCCAGGCAGCCACCCTGCCTCCCAGGATATTGTTATTATTATTTTTTAACATCCTTACCTTCCTTCTTAGAATCAGTACTGTGTATTGGTTCCAAGGCAGAAGAGTGGTAAGGGCTAGGCAATGGGGACTAGAGAATCCACTGAGCCACCTAGCTGCCCCCTCCCAGAACATTATTATCCCTATTTTTCAAATTAAAATACTGAAACCCAAGGACTTAAAGGGATTTATTCCCAGTCAAATACACAGCAAGCATCAGAGACAGTATTCAAACCCAAGACAATCCACACCAAACTAACTTAGAACTCATCTAATCTGACCACCTCGTTTTACTGGGGGGGGTGGGGGGGAACGGGACAAAAAAATGATGCCCTAGATCACAGAGCAAAAAAGGTGATACAGCTATAACAAAAGCTCAAAGCCTTGCCTTCTACTCCAGTCCTATTTTTTATTATACTATGATCCTCCTCAACACATAGGATACTTAATAAACTCTCAATGGCCAGTCTCTAGACTCCAATGGAAGGCATGCCCTGAGCCAATCAAACCTTTATTCAGTTGTCCATCCAGAATACAGCCCCCATGAGAGTTCCTTGTTCTTTCAAGAGCTAATCTATTAATATTTCACATCCCAAGAAAAGTGATTTTGTTGTCTTGCAACATTACAATCTACCTCTCTTACCACTATTTAATAGAAAATGGGACAATCCCGGAGTATGGCAACAAGGAGTAGAATGGAGGTAGGAGGTCTCTAAGGTAATGTGTCTCTAAGGTAAATCCATATTAGAATTTCTGACACGTCAGCAAATAATGTCATCTGGAATATCAAATCTGCTAGGCTCCAATGAATACACAAAAAACAGGGTATAAAGAAGTGTTTTCACCATCTGAAAATGTGTTCAAAAAGAATATGGCCCCTTATCAAACACAATCTATAGTCAATGTGGCAGATGAGGAAAAGACAGGAGTCAGAAGCCAGTTTTCTGTGGTCGTGGCTTTGCCATTAACTAACTGTGAGACTTCAGAAAAATCACTTAAAGTCTCTGAAATTCAGCTTCTTTATCTAAAATGGGTTAACAACACCTGCCTTGCTACCTCAAAGGGATATTATGAGCCAAAATCAAATTCACATAGGTGAAAATGCTTTGTAAATTATGAAATCCTATGTTAGTCTAAGACACTTAATTTATCCAACAGTTCTTCCCTATATTCCCTTTTAAGTGGTTCAAAGGATAACTAGAAAAATAAATAATCAGCCTCCCCCCATCTTCAATCCTACCAAGTTTAGTTCAGTTTCTGGATCACAGATTTAATTAGTGAAGGCCAGATGTCTACATCACTTCTAAGGTTTGTTCACAGGCTTAATTCATCCTAGATCCAAGAGTCTAGATCACTTATTCAAGGGTTTAATTCACCAGAGATCCAAGATTCTGGATCATTTCTGGGATTTTTTCAAGGACTTAATTCTTCTAGAGCCAAGAGTCTAGTTCACTTCTGGGATTTAATATTCAAGGATTTACTTCATCCTAGATCCAAGACTCTGGATGCCTTCTAGGATTTATTCAAGAGTTCATTTCATCAATCAACAGTTCTATTCAACAAGCATTTATTAAGTGACTTTTGGATGCCAGACAATAAGCTGGGGGTGCAAAGACAAAATTAAAATAATGCCTGCCCTTGAGAGCTTCCATCCTCCTGGGGAAGGAAAGGGAATAAGTATTTATTAAATATCTACTATGTGCCAGGCGCTATGCTAAGTGCTTTACAAGCATTATCTAATTCAGTTCTTCCACCAACCCTGGCAAATCACTCCCATTTCTCTGCTGAGAAAACCCCCAATGGGGGTCACCAAGAGTTGGACAAGACTGAACATCAACAACAAAAAAGTATACTCTAGACCACTGAGGTCAGACTCAAATAGAAATTAAGACCACTAAACTTTACATAAAGATCCCCATGGGCCACATGTTGGCAGTTCAGAACTACCAGCTCTATCTTCCACATGGAGTAAATTAGACCTTTAAGACTTTTTCTCCCAACCACTCTGTGATGTATACCTACTCTTCTACTATTATGCAAGCATTATGTAATCCAGGGTCTACAACTAAAACTCTTGGTTTAAGACAGCATGGGTTCAACCCTGTGATCACCTTACAAATTACTCTCTTTATTTCTAGTTTCTCCTCTTCCCTGATGGCCCCTAGGTCATTCAACTCTGGCTTTGTTTGAACTATTTAGAGGAAAAGTTCTCAGTTCCCATGAAAGCACTCAGGCCAACACTATATCAAATATAGGAAGGCTCAATTTAATGCAGCACTTATTAAACTTTTTGGTCTTGGGATCCCTCTACATTCTTAAAATTTATTGAATTCTCTCTCTCCAATGACCTTTCATTTATGTATTATTTCATTAGAGATTAAAGCATCTGAGAGTTATGAAAATAGTTTTGACCTCCCAGACAAACATTGAGAACCACTGATTTAACCCAACAACAACAAAAAAACACAAAATAGAAAGGATTTATACATAAGCTCATGAAGAATCAAAGCAACTTTCCTTTCCCATCCAATGGGCTCCCTTTCCTATCCCAATTTCTTCCTCCCTTGGAGGAACAGTCTTCCATACAAATAGTCATACACAAGGGTTGAGGTCCTCTTCTAGTGAGGAACGCCAAACCTGGAATATTACTATTTCTTCTAATATAGGACCTCAATCCTTGGATATTACTGACATTGAAAATTTTATCTTAATCCTCAAGACCTGCATAGACCAGGTGATTCAGAGTCCTTGCAAGGTATAAAGTTCAGGTTCATTCTGCTACTTCATAGTTTTAATTCTTCCATTGTCCAGGAACTTTCCTGTCATCCCTATTTGTCCCAGAAACTCTACAGAACTCTACCACTGACTATGGTCTGACATATTTGAGGGCATGTGGTTCCCTTCTTTCCTGGGTTCTTCTCCTACTGGGGTCAGCATTCCCCTGGAGGGACCAACCATGTGCACATTCAGGTTTCTTTATGTGGTCCCTCTATAATTTGTATCTTTCACCTCTTGTTCATTCTGTGTCTCTACCTCCACCTTTTAAAGGCCCAGTCTAAGGGTATAGACCAAGTGCTCTGAAATTGACCATGAATCAATCAATCATCCTGATATAGTTTCCATAAAGACAAAGAGTACCCAAGGCTAGGAGAGTTCACAGTCCATCAGTGATACGTCATCAATGCTGGAATAGTCTCAAATAGGGTGTGAATGGGGATGTTTATATTAGTATGAAGAGAAATTTTCTTTTCTTTCTTTTTAAAAGTTTTTTTTTAATAAGATCTTTCAGTTCTTATTCCACTGATCATTTGTGGATATACTCCTTCCAACCCTATCCCCTAACCCCAAAGTGAGCTTTCATGTTTGTTTGTTTTTTTTATTTTTTTTTTAAACCCTTGTACTTCGGTGCATTGTCTCATAGGTGGAAGATTGGTAAGGGTGGGCAATGGGGGTCAAGTGACTTGCCCAGGGTCACACAGCTGGGAAGTGGCTGAGGCCGGGTTTGAACCTAGGACCTCCTGTCTCTAGGCCTGACTCTCACTCCACTGAGCTACCCAGCTGCCCTCCCATGTTTTTTTATTTAATTTTTTTCAATTAACAATTTTTAATTTTATTCCTCCTATCTCCCCACCACTAAATGAAAAAGGGAAAACATAACTCCTGTAACAAATCTGCATAGTCGGGCAAAGAAAATTCCCAATTTGTCATCCAATAAAATTTATGTTTCATCTATATGCTGTCTTACCCTCTTGAAGGCAGTTAAGTGATGGGTAGTAAGGTAAACAGAACATTGGATCTAGAATCTGGAAGATTTGAGTTCAAATAGGTCCTCTGACACTAACTGTGTAACCTTGGGCAAGTCATGTCATATTGTCTGCTTCATTTTCCCCTACTGTAAAATGGGGATTGCACCTACCTCCCATGGTTGTTGTGAGGATCAAATGAGATAATATTTGTAAAGACCTTATCACAGTGCCTGGTATATATAGTAGGCTCTTAAAATGCTTGATTCCTAGTGTGTTTCATTAAATGTCCTACAGAATCATATTTGATTATTGCAATGATAAGGTTATTAAGTTGTGAACTTAAAGTTTAGAACAAGGAAAACTGGTTCAATAAAACCAGACAGCACAAACATTGCATCTGGCAGTATAGGCAACATTGCACATCATCTGTAGTCCTCCAGCTCTCCAAGAAAGGGAGATACATTTCCTATTTTTTCCACAGGGTTGATTGATCATTATAATTCCATAGCATTTGACTTCATTTTATTCTTTTCATTATTATAGTCACTGTATATATTGTTTTAGTGGTTCTGCTTATTTCACTCTGTATCAGTTCATGTAAGACTTTATGAAAATATTTTCTTTTTCTTTTTTCTAAAATCCTTACCTTCTGTCTTAGAATCAATACTGTGTATTGGTTCTAAGGCAGAAGAGTGTTAAGGGCTAGGCAATGGGGGTCAAGTAACTTGCCCAGGAACACAGAGCTAGGAAGTGTCTGAGGCCAACTTGGAACTCAGGACCTCCAATCTCTGAGCCTGGCTCTCAATCCACTGAGCCACCTAGCTGCCTTTCCCCCACCCCTCACCCCCACCCCACCCCCCACCCCCGGAAATATTTTCAATGCAGAACAAAGTTCTCATTCTTTAATCTGGACCAGCTTCCTCCCAGGCACACCCTCCAAAACTGAGCAAACAGATTCTGAGACAAGAAATTAATTTATTCGTAGCCATTCAAGCAGAATCTGGAAGAGGATTCGAATCCAGGTCTTTCCAGTCTGAATTGAGCATTCTTTCCATTACAATATACTGTCTATTCAAATTCCTTACATTTGCTGAAGATAAATGTTACTAGAAGTAGAAAAACTGTCTGACTCAATATGAAAACGAAATTGAGTCACTTGAATATTCGATGAATCTAAAATTTTCTGGATGTGGGAAGAACCTCTGCCAGTGAAGACTGCAGTCTCTTCATTCTGCCAGTCTGTGCAATTCTTGGAGTCTATGATTTTACACTATAGCTCCATAAAGAATCTCTCCAGCCTCCTGTAAATTTTTCCTCTAGTTCTTTTTAATATTATCAAAGGTATTAATGCAACTCTCAGGCTATCATTATGCTATTCCCCCAGTACATGACTAGATTGCCTCATTTTTCCATTGAATTGTACTTAAGTTCTCAGCTGGATCTCTCTCCAATGAAAAACCCATTTATGCCTCTCTATCCCATCCAGATCTCTCCCCAAATTCTTCAATAGGAGGTCTTCCTTGATTTCTTTTTTTTTTTTTTCAAACCCTTACCTTCTATCTTAAAATCAATAACATGGATTGATACAAAGGCAGAAGAGCAATAAGGACTAGGCAATTGGGGTTCAGTGGCACGCCCAGTGTCATACAACTAGGTTGGTCATATAGCTAGGATGGGTCTGAGAGCAGATTTGAACTTGGGACCTCCCATCTCTAGGCCTGACTTTCTATCCCCTGAGCCACCTAGCTACCTCCTTTCTTTGATATTGAGAAAGTACAAATGGGAACCTGTTGCTATCTTTACTCTGGCTATAGAATCAAAATCTTTTCTTCCAGGTGTACATAGCAACCATATGAATTGTGGTTATATGGGAATATGAATAATGGAATTTTACAATCTTTGGGATCTTAGAGACCTTCTAGTCCATGCTCCTCACTACATAGATAAGGAAACTGTAGTCCAGAGAGAAGAAATCTAAAATCACCAAATGCTGAAACTAGAATCCAAGACTACTGTTGCCCAGGCTAGTTAGTGTTCATATATCACCCACATCTCCTCTGTTGCACTAAATGAACTGAAACATCTAAATGTTAATTTTTCTTTAAAAAAAATGAAATTCAAAGCAAAAATTAATCTGCAGTCCCTATTAGCAATTATGCTTCTTTCTTACAAAGAACAGTTTAATTGGGGAGGGTATATCCAGAAATTACATCAAAGAAATTTATTAAACTAAAACAAGTTAATCTGATATGTCTTTTTTCTTTCACTATCACAATCCACTTAGATCACTGTATTATTAAGAAAAAGGAAGCTATCTAACATGTTTGGGGGAGGGGAAAGTGTCCCCAATAAATTAAAAACAGCTGAATTAGACTAAATGGAAAAGATTATTGGGAGTTTCTCCAGAAGAGAATAAAAAATCAAATTGAATTTGGTCATAGGAGAGTGCAAACAGTCTTTTAACAAATTTTGTGAAAGGTTTCAAAATTACTGAATTATTGAACTGAGCATTATGGGATTAGCTCTTTTTTTTTTTTCTTTTTTCCAAATGGTATGACAGGAAGTTCCTAGGAGTAGGTGATGTGTGAAACTTCAGGCACCACTCATCCCTCCCAGGGAAGGACAAAGCTACTCCCAGAAACTCCCCAGCCTGAATTTGCAAGAAGACAAAGGACCAAATTAGAATTGCCTAAGCAACCTTTTGTACTGGGTACCTGTGCTCAGTTTCCTTATCTGTAAATGACAGACGTTCTCCACCCTCAGGTTACAAAATTAAGGACTCTTTTCTCTTCACATCCCTTATATTCTTTCACATTCAAAGTACTGCAAAAGACATTTGACTCTAAATTCCATTTCCTGCCCTAGGATGGCTCAGATCTCTATTTGGAGCGGAGACACTCAGACACAGAAGTGATGGTGATTAGAGTTGGATAATCTCTATAACCACAGTTGGAGAAGCTTGATTTTATTTCTGCCTAATCAGGATCTGGAACATGTTCAGATCCCATCAGCTTATTCAGCTGATGCAAACTCCCCAAATGGAGAACATTTATGGGAGAAGGGTAATGATATTGTGAGGGAAGCGCTTTGGAGAGAAATGGGAAGAAATGCTTCCATTGGTGCTGGTCCAGTAGAAGGGAAACTCTTGAGTTGGATTTGGAGACATTCAAAAAGACTGATGTCAAAATCAGCCACCTCTTCTTTGGCCTCATTCATTCTTGGGGGATTTCACTGACTTTCTTCACTCACAACCTCTGGCTAGAGGCCAGGAAGTAAAAAGAGAGGCCCTGGGGCCATCTTCCCTCCAAGTCCATGAGGCCCTGAGAAACAGGTCTTCATCCTTGGTCTTTTTGTTTCTTTCTCTTCTAGGTGAAGAGATTGGAATCTCTGACCTTGTCAGAAAGTCCGGAGAGCTAGCCACAGGACTCCAGCTTGGGTTTTAGAGCCAGCACATCAATGAAGTCACCTTTGAACAAGGCCACTGCTATTCCTTTTGAACCTACTCCCCCAAAGACAAGTGACCTGGAGGAGAGTATACTCCAGAAGTACTGGAAGCTATGTTTATATGTAGTCTTGCTATTGTGAAAGTGAAAGGAATACTGACCATAATACTTAGTTGGATTTGCTCAAGCCTCCATTTTTTCCAGGGGTTTCAATAATGCTTTGAAATCCACCAACTGAATCTTGACTGAACTGTTCCAACTGATCCTGGTCTGGGAGAAGCCTTAGTGACCTTTCCGGATAAGGCAATCTTATCTTGACTGGGAACAAGATCAGAGATGTTGCAGATAAAACAACTGTTATTTTTTATTATTGCCTTTTCAGGGACCCCCAAGCCCACTCCAAGAATTTGCTGTCACACCCTTCCCCCTGAGCAATGGTGGTCTTTAAGCTATAAAAGCTAGCTAGTCCTATAATTGGTGATAATCCTTAAGGAGGCGTTCCCACATGCATGCCATTCTGCTGAGAAGAATATAATAAACATAATGCCTTCACCTCTCCCTCTGGTTCTTAGTATCTCTCACACTGTGATGTTGGGGTCAGACCTTCAGGAAGGTAGTGGATTAACACCATACTTCTGAAGTAAATAGTTCTTAAATAGGAATGAGTGCTAGTTACAGACCTCTAACAATAGGTGTGGGGGCAGCTAGGGGGCCCCCATAGTACACAGAATGCCAGGCCTGGAGCCAGGAGGACTCTTCTTCCCGAGTTCAAATCTGGCCTCAGACACTGACTGGCTACATGACCCCAGGTTAAGTCATTTGACCCTGTTTGCCTCAGTTTCTTCATCTGTAAAATAAGCTGGAGAAGGAAATGGTAAACCATCCCACTATTTGTCCCAAGAAAATGCCAAACTGGTTTCACCCTGTCACATGAGAGTTCCTCCCTGAGGGAAAGTCCAGCTTCACTAGTCTCTGCCTAACAAAAGACCTTATTTTGAATTTGAGTGGGAATGACTGATCCCACCAGGTGGGGCCAACCTGGGGCTTTCACCTTTAAGCTAAGTAAACTGGGGGTCGTGAAATCTTTCTAGGCTACAAGTTTGGGGCCTTCTAGATTCCATCTCGACAACATTAATGAATGTAATAGAAAACACCAGGCTTAGGGAAGCTGGGTAGCTGGGTGGATTGAGAGCCAGGCCTAGAGACAGGAGGTCCTAGGTTCAAATCAAGCCTCAGCCACTTCCCAGCTGTGTGACCCTGGGCAAGTCACTTGACACCCATTGCCTACCCTTACCAATCTTCTGCCTAGGAGCCAATACACAGAAGTCAAGGGTTTAAAAAAAAAAAAGAAAACACCAGGCTTTAATTCAGAAGATATAGATGTGAATCCTAGGATAGCTACTTCCAAAGTGTGTAGTCTTAGAAAGTTATTTCCTCTTTTTAAAAGTCTGTTTACTCATCTGAAAAACAAGGAGAGGCAGCGTGGAATAATGGAAATAATAGGAGATTTGGAGAAAGATGATTTGTGCAGCTAAGTGGCATGGAATGCTGGGATTAGAGTCAGGAAGTCTTCTCTTCCTAAATTCAAATCTGACTCAGATACTTACTAGCTGTGTGACCCTAGGAAAGTCATTTAACCCTCCTTGCCTCAGTTTCCTCATCTGTAAAATGAACTGGAGAAGAAAATGACAAACCTCTCCAGTATCTTTGCCAAGAAAACCTCAAATGGGGTGTCAAAGAGTCAGACACAACTGAAATGAATGAAAAACAACAATGACCTGGGTTCAAATTCTGACTCTGCTATTTACTACCTGTGAGACCTTAGGCAAATTACTTCACCTCAGCAATAAAATGAGACTTGAGTTACCTTTGAGATCATCTCTAACACTCTGATTTGAGGTTTTTCTGAAGACATGAGGGAGTCTGTGAGCCAGACATGGTAGATGCCACTTAGCAAATTGTAGGAGTCACGGGAAAGGGAGGCAGTAAGAATGACAGCTCTATTGGCTCTTGGTGAAGGGAAACCCTGACATAGGAACATGCTAAAGGAAGCCAAATTAACAAAATCAAAGAGCACTTTTTTTTCATCTAAGAACCACTGACCCACAAGGAATAATCAATTGAGGACTGTATACAAAAAACAAGATCATTCCTTTTCTTGACCACAAAAAAGTAAAATGTTTCAATTACCAATTTTAGAACTAAAGAACTTTAATTCAAACAGAATATCAAATGCTAAGGAAAAGGGGAAAAAATGTCCCATTAAGCTCAGTTAAACAGGCAAGAGAAAGAAAAGAAAGAACAGACTAAAGTAGAAGGAATGAGAGATATGACAATTGATAGAATTGACACATAACAATTGACTAGAATGTGGAAAAACAAGCAGAAAGGAAGGAGAGGAAGATCCAGAAGTAAGGAGAGAGAAATTGGGGGGGAGTAAGGGAAGAGAAATATTAGATTTTTATGGATATATTTCTAAGAGACTTCAGTTAAATCTTTTTTTTTCTTTAATTAACCATCTCCTGTGTACAGCACACTGAGCTAAGTATTAAAGAATATATGAAATTTAAAATTTAGATAAGATATGGTACTTATCTTTCATGGAGTATGCAAGCTAAGAATTATAACAACAATCTTTTCCCCCCTTTTATCTGTTTCCTTACCTAGCATCATTCTGGAAAGAGAAGTCATTATGTGACTCCAGAATATAGGTCTCAGATGGGTTTCATCGTTTGTTTTTATTTTTGTTTTTATTTTAGATAAAGGATATTGAAGGCTCTAACCTTGTCAGTTTCAAAAGTTCAGAAAAGTAAGCCATTCAAAGGTCATGAACGAGGCTAGTGGTAGCTGAGACAAGTACTAATCTAGCTGTATTGCCTCTTTGGGATGTGAATTTGGAAGGACCAATGAGTTAAAAGTTTGCATTCACTTGCCCCAGGCACTGAGGGAAGTTGAGAAAGAATAGACTCCTCCAAGTGTTTCAGGGAAGGGAAAATATGTATACTTCTGTCTTTGCTATGTCTTCAAAATAAATATCCCTTTCTACTAAATAAATTACAACAACATCAATACTATCATCTCTCCTCCCTAGAACTAAGTACTCTTTTAAGTTTTGGAGGAAATTGACTCAAAACATCTTAATCATTTGATGAATATGAATGGCATCATTATAAGGATCTACCAAAACATTAAACAGCTCTTTCATCTCGGAGAATCTTTTTGAATAATATCAAAATGTCATTTGAACTCACAAAATGAAAAGTTTTTAATATAAATAAGGAGAGGTAGAAGCTGAAGGCTTTGAGCTTGAATCTGGAGATTACATTAACCAATGGAATAAGGCAATCCCTAAAAATACCATAGACTCCTCCAGGCAAAATTCATCAAGCATAAATGTAGCAAAGAGAAGGCCATGACTGAATTTGTTAAGAAGCTTACTGGCATACTGAAATCAAAGCTGAGTGTGAAGAACACATTTAAGGCAACTAACACCTATGTAATATCTGTTTTAATATATATGCTTTGGGAAATATAAAATAGATGATAACAGATTCAGAAAGCATCCTAAAAAAAAACTTTTAGAGTTAACAGAACACAAAGCCTATCACCATAAATTGGCTACAGAAAGATTATTACCTCCTCACCAAAAAAGGAGGACAAAAATTGTTGACCATTCTTAGAGTTCCTAATTAAGAGGTCAAAAACCTACAGAAGTACTTTAGAAAAAATCAGTTATCATCTAAGAAATAGTAAATATTGATCACAGATACTAATGGGCTGGTTGGATGAAATTGAAGGAGATTTGTCTTCACATGGAGCCTGTGAAATGGCTAAGATCTAAGGATAGAATCAAAAAACCCTCTATAGAAAATATCCTCATGAACTGTAAAAGTGAAATTTGGGAGATGCCATCTAAAAGTATATATGTTTTCTATGGACACATGGGAACTATCAAACTACATTTCCCGTGGTCCAACGGGTTTCCGGTTCCGTTTCTTTGGGCGTGGGGACGTCTGCGTCACCACGCAGAGAACAGTTTAAAATGAGAGGAAATCCGAAAGTAAAGCTTTTTTTTTTTTTTTTTTAGCTTTTTAGCTCTTGGCTAGCAGGCTCGGGGAGAGATGAGAGGTAACAAAATGGAGGCAGCAGTTTTGAATTCTTATAAGCGCGTGGTCTAATGACTTTATCTATCAGCATGGCTTTAATTAAAATACTAATTTCTTTATTTATATCAGCCTTTATTATTTTTAATCCTAATAGAACTCAATATGTAAACAAAAATGTAGACAAAAAAACATCAAACAGTTGGCTGAGACATACAGATTTGTTTATGAAGGAGTTGAATAAGGAGGACCTGGGTTCAAATTTGACCTCATACTCTTCCTAGCTCTGTGACCCTGGGCAAGTTACTTAACCCCCTTCACCCTTGCTACTCTTTTGTTTTAGAATTGATACTAAAACAGAAAGGAAAGGAAAGAAGGAAGGAACAAAAGAAGGAAGGAAAGAAGGAAGGGAGGAAGGAAGGAATGAAGGGAGGAAGGAAGGAAGGAAGGAAGGAAAGAAGGAAGCAAGGAAGGAAGGAAAGAAGGAAGGAAGGAAGGAAGGAAGGAAGAGAGGAAGGAAGGAAAGGAAAGAAGGAAGGGAGGGAGGGAGGGAGGAAGGGAGGGAGTTCACTTTGATCATACTTTGGATACTGTTGTGAGGAAGATTAGTTAGTAATTAATTATTAAGGATGGACCTAGCAGGAAGACTAACTAAATGGCCTGAAGCTTTTCCATCAAATACCAATACAGCTAGTTTTGTGGTAAAAGTGTTACTCAAAGAAATTGTGCCTAGATTTGGTGTTCCTTTAACCGTAGATTCGGATAAGGGATCTCATTTCACTCAGAATATCCTTAGAAGAGTCTATGAGAATCTAGGAATAACACCTAAATATCATGTTCCTTATCACCCGCAAAGTTCAGGTCAGGTGGAGCATATGAATAGGGAACTCAAGACTATGGTTGGGAAACTCTGTGCTGAAACTCATCTTAAATGGCCAGAGATTCTTCCCATAACTTTGTTTTACCTATGTACAAGGCCAAGAGTGGATCTACTTATATCATCATATGAGATGCTCTTTGGACATGCTCTGCTACAAGCAAAAACTTGTAAGGCTGTTTATGCATCACTCTTAGGAGGTGATTTCCAAATTGCTTCATATATAAGTGCTTTATATCAGAGGCTAAGAGAATTACAAGATATGGGAGTATTAATTCAGTCTGGTCCATTGGATTATTCTCTTCATAATTTTCAACCAGGTGATATGGTCTATGTGAAAAATTTTGCCAAAACATCGGCAACAGAACAAAATTGGGTAGGTCCTTATACAATTGTATTAGTTTCACCATCTTCTGTAAAAGTTTTAGGTAGAGAAGGAGAAGAAGAAGAAGAAGAAGAAGAAGAAGAAGAAGAAGAAGAAGAAG